>NC_056726.1:242448609-242641109 GCF_019279795.1 Protopterus annectens
GATGTAATAGTGATCTGTAGATAGGCAGGAGTTCTGAAACCACCACTGGCAACTGTGTGCATGTGTTTGTGTGTTTGACAGCAAATGCCTGACTGTGTGTGTCAGCAAATGGCTGTGTGTGTGTGTGTGTGTGTGTGTGTGTGTGTGTGTGTGTGTGTGTGTGTGTGTGTGTGTGTGTGTGTGTGTGTGTGTGTGTGTGTGTGTGTGTGTGTGTGTCTTAGCAAATGCCTGAGTGTGTGTGTCAGCAAATGCCTGAGTGTGTGTGTCAGCAAATGGCTGAGTGTGGTTGTGTGTGTATTTGTGTCTGCATCCTGTCATGAGAGAGGGTTTTGCTACATTCCAAAGAGATACCTCATTTTGCACTGGCCTTTATCCTTGTCAACTGCTAAACTTCTCTCTTACCCCCTCCCCACTGCAAGTAATCGGTTCTGTGATGTCACCCAGCTCAGAAGTGGAATCAGAGTAAGTGTAATTGTATGTGTTCTGTGGCACATACCCCAACTGCATACCACTGAACTAGTTACCTTTACATAGGCAAGGCATGTATGCACAATACTGGCAAGTGTGTGCGTGTTTGTGTGTGTGACTACCCTGTAGCCAGGCATACACATGTGTAATGTCTTTTTGCACATCATGGTAGCCATCTGTGGTGTCTACAAAGTATTTCATAGTTAGGAATGGTAAAGAATACAGTCAAGCACGACTACAGTTGGGTATGTTATTTTCCTGTGCCACTGTCGAGCAGTGACACAGAAGTGGTTGCTGGGGTGTAGGTCCATACCCATCATTCCCCCACCCTAACTCCACAATCCCCGGGGTAGATTACATTAGCCATTATTCCCCACCCCAAACTCCACATACACAACAACCATCCCTTCTCTGGTAAACTGCTTATGATTTAAATGTTGTAACACAAGAGATGCCTCTGTTTTGTGTACACGTCAGTTCTTTTGGAACCCTTCTGTGTCATGAAGGGTGTTCAGAAGTGTATGTGTATATATATATATATATATATATATATATATATATATATATATATATATATATATGGCTATGGCTGTGTCTGTGTGTATATATATATATATATATATATATATATATATATATATATATATATATATGTGTGTGTGTGTGTGTGTGTGTGTGTGTGTGTGTGTGTGTGTGTGTACACATCCGTAGATGTGTGTGTGTGTATATATATATATATATATATATATATATATATATATATATATATATGTATATATATATATATATATATATATATATATACACACACACACATATATATATATATATATATATATATATATATAGATATGTAGTTATGACAGTTGTACATACGTAGACTTGTCTTTGTTGTTTCACAGAGTACAGTACATTCAAGGGTACTGTACATATGTACACAAAGTGACTGTCCATTTGTTTTCAGTACTGTGGAATACCTGTAGTAGGATGTGCATTATAGACTCCATGCAACATGTATACAACCCAGATGGCTTAGTGGTATGTTCAATGACCTCAGTGTGCATGGTCCAGGGTTCAAGACCTGCAAGTCTTGTTGATACTGTCAATTAGGACTGCATAAGACACTTTTAAGCAGTTGTAAATGTGTTTTTGTGACAGTAAGCAGTGGGTACACACAGGTAACAGACATGTACAACTCGCAGTACACTTGGAATGCCCTTCTTTGGCAATCCTGCTGATGTCACCCACCTACGAATACACCTCTGGGACTGCTGTAACCCAGTAATCTCCATGGCATGTGCTGTAACTGCGTAATGCTGTAGTGTGTTAAACTAGTTTGGTAGGTGTTCTAATCCCAGACAGGTCAAGTGTGTGTGTTTGTGTGTGTGTCTGCCTGAGAAAGTAACAATGCCTTTTAGAGTATGCACACTCTTTACAATTCACATGACCACCTTTGGCAATCCTGCTGATGTCACCCACCTAGACATACACCTCCGGGACTGCTGTAACCCAGTAATCTCCGTAGCGTGTGCTGTAACTGTGTAATGCTGTAGTGTGATACACTAGTTAGGTAGGGGTTCTATTCCAAGACATGGCAAGTGTGTGTGTTTGACTGTCAGAGCCTGTGTGGAGGTGGCTGTGAGTGTCTAACCACTGGACATGTTGGAGAGCAGATTTTGTAGTTTTCCTATATGGTATCCGTCTTATATGTCACAATGTCCACCTCATGAGGAGTACAGATGTCAGTCAGCCAAGGGACTGTGTTGGCAATCCATACCCTACATCTGGCAAAAGGCCTGCTGAACAAAGTATACGACCCTATTTTTACCCGGAATTCTTCCTGAACCCATGTGTCATACACAAACACACTTGCCTAAAATATCCCGCTATGTTGCTAGTACCCTGCACATTGATGACAGATAGTAGGCATGGTGTGATTGCAGTGGGCTGCAGAGGGCATGGCACCCTGTACAGCAGTACAATAGGCACATAATTGCAGACAATGTGCCTTCACTATGTTCCCCAATGGATGCCTGCAACATATGTGGTGCCATCAAATGTGATTCACAGAGGTCATACAATGCCTTACACATGTGCCCTGTATGGACAGATGCCACTGACACCAGGTAATACCTGTATCATGCTATCAGTGCAGGTGCAGAGTCAACCTGCTGTCTATAAGCAGGTCCTGCCACACCAGGCCAGTATTGGCATATCAGAGGATAACAGTCTGTGTACACAACATGTGCCAGCCAAACCAGGTACACTTGTACATGTCACTGTACATTATTGTGGGATGTGCACATCCCAGGCAATGTCCATGTCAAGGACTATCAAACACAGACATGGCATGCATTGCAAAGCTATGGCCATACACAATGGTAACCAGGATGTCAGGACAGATCATACAATACCTATCTGTGTGGGACATTGCAGACACTACAACCCCTGTACCACAGTGCACACCATTGTTGGGTGACATGATGCCAAGGATTACCCCTCACCCAGCCATGTACAGCCATCTTGCACAGCCAACCACTACACACCCATGAAGCAATGCACACATGCATGTCAGTACTGGCACCTTGTGTCTGCATGTGGAATATGATGCTCCCAACCACAGTAACTCCCAGTATAACTCCCATTGGCATACCGACAGATGTCAAACACGTTCACATGGCCTAGCCCATAGAACCTCCAGATATCCCTTGTGGTGCATGTAGTACCTGTGCATTACTGCAGTGTGGTAAACTAAGTAGTTTGGAAGTGTATTTGTGGGCCTGGCAAAGAGTGTCAATGTGTGTCCATTAGAGAGTGTGGTTGTTTTGACAATGACATCCGTTCATGTGGACAGCCATGTGTGCTACACCTAATGTATGTCTACTATATCTCTGTTGCAGATGTCGCTCACCAGCACACATATATGTTCTTATAGCACACCAACATGTCAGCTTTGTGGCACATGGAGTAACTGCATGCACTTGTAATAGTAATGACTAGTCTGTCAGGGGTTTGAACCCCTGTACTGGTAGGTGTGTGACAGACGATGCTTAGGTTTTAGTCTCCAAGCCCTTCTCTGATGTACTTTGCCTCTGTCTGTCCCTCCCACACACTCTCTGGTGGATGTGGAGATGTACACCTGCTCAGCAGCAGCTTGTGTTTTGTAAGTGATGGTCATAATCAGGTGATGGCCTCTGCACCTGTTGCAGTCCTCCTCTAGCTGATTGCATGTGGAACAGCTGTGATGATGTTCCCATAGCCAATCGCATGAAAAACACAGTACAATATCTAGGAACATCATGTTGGTGTTTGCCCATGACAGTCGCTGTGAGTGGTACCTGGATCTGGTGTTTGGTAAACGGCATCACAGATGACCTCTGGATGTTCCTCAAACAACATACACAGTGGGAAATAGCCTAAAGACAGGAGGGTGATGTGCCAGACATGACTACAGCATGTAAGTGTAGCTATGCTTCATTGAGACTACTGCCTGTTTAACAAGTTGTGTGTGGTAATGGCTATTCTGCATGTTTTAAAACTGACAAGACAGTGCTCTGTTTGTGAGGGAACCCCATATGTAGGGCCATCTGTGGACTGGTCAGTGTGTGGAGCCATTTATTTCCTGTGCTACTCACTGAACACACATCTGTGAACTGCAGGAGCATAGTGTGAGGACTGCAGTCAGTACATGGTGATAGAGATGGGTTACTGCCATCGCATCCTTGATTGGACATATAACACATGAAACAGTGGTATGACAGACACTGTCTGGGGTTCTCAGTGACACGCCAATAATGGGCCACTGTTTATAGCTGCAGTCACAAGTCTTCTACACTTTGTACAGATGTCATGCAGTATATATGCATGTGTTGTGCTCCCTCTGCAAATGTATACCATCTGCTGTGTTGGGTTGATGGTCATATCTATGCATGCTGTTATAAATAATCCTGAATGCAGTTGACTATTACTAAGCCATATCTGTGTTTAAACTGCAACACCATAGGCTGTATGGGTTTGGAGGTCCCGGCAGAACCTCCTGTCCCACTTCAGCTGGCCATGGCACCGGGCACCAGCACATCTGGGGCCCAGCCTTGGACATCCACCTCTGTTGGCTCTGCATCACCTTCTGGTGGTACCATCACTGAGGATGGGGCTTGTCCCCCCTGGGAGCAGGTCCGGACAGGAACATGTCTGCTGTCGTACAGTCCCGGACGTGGTACGTAGGGGGCTCAATAAGGGGTTTCAAGGCCAGATAAGCCAGCTCAAGGGCAGAGTGTCACATTTACAGGCTGAGGCTGCCCCTCCTAGACAGCCCCCAGCACTGCCACCTTTGCAGCTGTTTTGGTGCAGTGGTGGCTGCCCATGGCTGGGAACCTCTGTCCCACTGTTTCCATCTGGGGGCTCATGGGCTTGTGACTGCCGAACTCCCCTCCCTGTCCAAGGTGTATCCCCCCATGTGTCATATACTGACCCTGTATGCTGTCTTGGCTGTCATCCTACCCTACCTATCCTCCACAAGCATACCTACTCTCCTTCCCCCACATCCCACTCTCACCCTACGGAAACAAAAGGCCAATCGGTTCCTAGAACAACATTTGCCCCATACATAGCTGTCCATTTCACACACGTGTTCACTGGACACATGTAACCCTTTTAACTCATTCCCTCCAGTAGAGGTCTACTGAGTGTGTACGTTTAACTCCCAGTGGGTGTGGTTTCAGCCTTTAAAAAATCAAGTTATCACCTTATAGTTTTAACAAATACTAACTGACAGAGATTCTATAGCAGTACAATTGTGTTTGCCATCATATATGCTTCAAGATAAAATATTCTGATACCTTGTATGTAGCATGGTTTTGGAATTATTAATGCAAATATGAACAGGCAATATTTGACGCCCAGAGGTGCAGTAGGATGTAACTGTAGAAACGCCTGGAAATGTCACTCGGCTGTATGCATCACAACATACTCCAGTTGTCCTCACCCCTGTCTCTCAGGCACACAATCCTAGTATGCACATGACTCCTAAATGTTCCAGGTACACGTGATGCGGACAACCCCCATTGTACACACAACACTACCAGTCCCTCTGTGGTTACCCCACTTACCTTTATCATGATGATGATGTTGCACACAGCACCTTGCAAAAGTACTGTTCTCACATAACATGGACAGGAACTGTTGTGTTAATGTAAATAACATGCACAGAGTGATGTATTTGGCCAATGTACAAATGTTTGCGTGTATGAATGACACATGTCTGTCTGAGGGAGTCTTGATAGTACATAGGACAACACCACTACATAATACAGGCGTTGTTGGTATTTCCCTTTTCATTCCTTTGTAATGCTTTGTTGTCACATGGGATGTCCCTGATATATCTATATATATGTATGTATCTATATCTGGACATAAACACTGACACATACATCTACATGATGGAATAAATTTCCTATACTGTTGAATGACTGCGCTGGATGATATGTTTGTGATAAGGTCCAATGTCTGTATATCTTTCATGGCTTAGTGGTAAATCACAATAGCTGTGTGTGCAGCATCCTGGTTTTGAGCCTTGCAGAGGCTGTTAATTTTGCTGCTGGGCAGAACAAGGCCATTGGATACGGAGTGATTAAGGCACATTAAAGCAGTTGTGAGCGGGTGTGCGTGGGTTTGCACGGAGCTAAGCAATGCTAACCTCCAGTTACAGTTTCTTACACTCAGTTAGCCTCTACATTGCTTTACCAGTGTAATACTCGCATACTGGTGGCCAAACAGGCTTATACCCGCTTGCTCCCACACTTGCAAATGCACTGCATTTGGTGTTTGCATCTGAGACTCACACCCCTGGGTGGGAGTGAGGACTACGATATTACCTTGTGATGCCTATTACATCAGATTACATGCCTACAATATCGGGAATGGCTGCCCATTAGGAGGCAGCATGCCATTCGACTGTACGGAATCCGCAGCCTGTCCAGAGTTTGATTCATATTATTGGTGTGTTCCTCTTACAATCTGCACCTGTGTGGCTAATACATGGGAACTGACAATCTTCAATACAAACAAGTAATTGGGTTTTGGAACCCACATCCTTCAGCCGAATCATGCTACTGTATACCTAATATTCTATCATCTTTCTAAGGTTGTCAGTGGAATATGTGCTTTCTGTCCCTATCAGACCTCTCATACGATTGGGTAAAAATACAAACCGAATCAGGGACACAGCATAACATCAGGGACACATTTAAATTATTGGTGCTATTAACCTGACACATTGACAGACTCAGAGCATATGAATTCATACACATTTTCTGAGGTAAAGGATGTTTATAACTCTTAATTGTTGTCGTTATTCATTACGTGCAATTCACCACCTTTCCTCCAAATGTCACTAGTTTTAGGAGGGATTAAGTGGGACAGCGTTAGAAATTGAGTCAAAATCAGGGACATCCCTGGAAATCGGGGACAGTTCAGAGGTATGGTCCATATTTGTTCCCCCAATGGTTTATGTCTTGTCCAGTGGATTTGCTCTTAGGGGGGTGAGAGGTATGGGCATCAGCTATGCCCATTTTGGAATATTACTTACATCCCCGGGGCAGTCCTAATATGACTGCACCAGCCAACACCTGCACGCCTAGGCCCATAATTGCATACCCATAGTTCCCCCACCTGCCACTCCTCTATAGCACTCATCCTTACTGTGGGTGCAGGTGGGGTATAAACACACCACTACACACTGCCCACTTTCCCCTTGTCAGGACACATGTCGTACGTTATGTCGACCCATGGGTTATCAGGCTTGCACAACCTACTGGTCCATGTACATCTACAGCCTGGTTTGATGAGTCATTACCGGGACTGCCTCCAATGATCATTAATTTTTGGTGTCCCACAAGGGACATCGATGTCTATGTTTCAAGATTAGACCTGGCAGGTCTCTCCCACTGGTAGTATCCTGCTGGTGGTCTGGGAAGCAGTGGTGTGTTTACTTTTATTGTGTGTCTGTATGTCTTACCGTACTAGCTGGGGGGGGGGGTTGATGCTACGTGTTACACGTTTGTTTATTGGACCCCTCACCCCCATATGCATGGCCTGTGAACATATGTAACACGTAACTGCTGTATCATATCCTAGCTATATACATGTGTAGATTTACAGTCACATATATATATATATATATATATATATATATATATATATATATATATATATATACATTACTATATACAGATATATCTGTATATGTATGCATACGTGTATATTTATATTTTGCTGTATATATATATATATATATATATATATATATATATATATATATATATATATATAAAACAACATATGGGTCTATGGGTGTCTGCATATGTATATATTTATATGTGGGTATGTATCTGCATTCTGTCTCTGTATGTATACATTTGTACTACGGAGAGGGAGAGGCTTATCTCTATGTCACTATGGGTAGATATACACACACATACCTCTACATATATATATCTATATCTGGTTATTCCGTTCCTTGCCATATAGATTACACTTTGCTGCAGTGGGACTCGTAGTGGGTGTGGCTGCTCATTGGGCGATGCCTCTGCCCAATGAACACATTCGCTTACATCCCTAGGGCTGTCCATATAGGCCCACATTAGCCAACACCTGCACACCTAGACCCATAAGTAGCTACCCATAGTTCCCCCACCCGCACCTCCTCAACAGCACCCATCCTTACTCTGAGTTCTGGTCTGTTCTGGACACACCACTACACGCTGCCCACTCTCCACTTCATGGGACCCATTTCATACAATTGTCTCGACTCATGGGTTATCAGGCTTTCCCACCCTTATATTCCGAGTATGTATACACCCCAGCCAGAATGTTTGGTCTATCACCTTCTTTTGGTCTTGCCAATTTTGGGGTGTCCTGCAAGGGACGCTCCTGTGTTCCAAGATTAGAATTTACGGGTGCACTGTGTACCCCCCCGGTTGTATTCTGCCTGTGGTCTGGGGAGCAGTGGACTCTTTGCATTGTTTGTGTGTATGTTTCTCATGTCCGGCTGGGGGGGGGGGGTGGAAGGTCATGCTACGTGTTTCATGTTTCTTGCTTGGGCCCCCCACTTCCATTGGCATAGCCCATGAACATATATCATTCTTGTGTGCTGTTTCCTACCATAGCTGTATATCTGTGTATATCTACGCATACACACAAACACACACACACACACATATATATATATATATATATATATATATACATACACGTATATGTATATGTCTGCAACTATATATATATCTATATATATATATATATATATATATATATATATATATATATATATATATATCTATATATATATATATATATATATATATATATATACATATATATATATATATATATATATATATATATATATATATATATATATATATATATATATATATATATATATATATATATATATATATATATATATATATATATATATATATATATATATATATATATATATATATATATATATATATATATATATATATACATATATATACATATATATGTATATATATATATATATATCAATATATATATATGTGTATATATATATATATATATATATACATATATATATATATGTGTGTGTGTGTGTGTGTCTGTAAAGCAATGCATACCCCATGCAAACGCACTTACACATGCTTACTGGTGTTTATATATGCTTGAACCTGCTTACTAGTGCCTTATTCATTATGGCACTGATACGTCTCTCCAGTTAATTTTTAATTGATATTTTGCAGGTTATACAGCGGACAGATGTCACAATATGTTCATGTACAGATTACCGATGATAAATGGTATGTGATGCAATGGGATTTGGTACGATCTCTGCGGATGACATTGTGATCTGTAGTGAGAGTAGGGAACAGGTGGAGGAGACACTGGAGAGGTAGAGATATGCTCTAGACAGAAGAGGAATGAAGGTCAGCAGGACTAAGACAGAATATATGTGTGTGAATGAGAGGGAGGATAGAGGAATGGTGAGGATGCAGGGAGTAGAGGTGGTGAAGGTGGATGAGTTTAAGTACTTGGGATCAACAGTTCAGAGTAATGGTGAGTGTGGAAGAGAGGGGAAGAAGAGAGTACAGGCAGGATGGAGTGGGTGGAGAAGAGTGTCAGGAGTGATTTGTGATAGACGAGTACCAGTAAGAGTGAAAGGGAAGGTCTACAAGAGGGTAGTGAGACCAGCTATGTTATATGGGTTGGAGACAGTGGCACTGACAAAAAGGCAGGAGTCAGCTTGACGTGGCAGAGTTGAAGATGTTAAGATTTGCACTGGGTGTGATGAGGATGGACAGGATTAGGAATAAGTATATTAGAGGGTCAGCCCAGGTTGGAAGGTTTGGAGACAAAACCAGAGAGGCAAGATTATGTTGGTTTGGACATGTGCTGAGGAGGGATGCAGAATATATTGGGAAAAAGATGCTAAGGATGAAGCTGCTAGGTAATAGGAAAAGAAGAGGACCTAAGATAAGGTTTATGGATGTGGTGAGAGAGGACATGCAGGTGGCTGGTGTGACAGAGCAAGATGCAGAGGATAGGAAGAAATGGAAACAGTTGATCTGCTGTGGCGACCCCTAACGGGAGCAGCCGAAAGAAGAAGAAGAATGTCTGTTTGTTAGGTGGTTGCTCTAACCAATACACTATTGCTGTGCTGCTTCATTTGCATATATACCCATATACCCATGGCTCCTGGTTCCCCAAACACACACCCCAACGCCTCCCTAACACTGCAGTCATCCATTCTCCAGTTGGATTTGCGGTGTATCCACACCACTACACATTGGCCACTCCCTACTCCTATAGAACAATCCCATCGGTTGACTCACTCCACATATCCTCAGAACTCCCAAACATTTAGTCCACAAACACTGGTGACATGAGCGACCAAAAGAATACTATTCGCAATTTTTGGGTTGTCCCAAATGGGACACATGTGTTTATGTCAAGATTAGACTCTATACTTCATTACATCCTTACTCCCGTTAACATGACACTACAATAAATGAATAAGTATGACTGTGGTAATGCACATGTTACACATGAGAGCCTAATTATGTACGTGTTCAGCGTATTTCTTTTACAAATAGACCAGTTTAGTCCTCACATTTGATTTTTTTCAGCACAGCACTGACTTCGGACATTGTACACACTTCTGCATTTTAGCAGTTTCATCCCGCCCCTCTTCTGCACAACCTATTATTCTATCTGCTGTCAAGGTTTGTAAAGGCAAATTCATGTTATTTATGTCTGCAAATGGAATGAATGTGTTACAGAGAATGTACTTCTACATATTGATGTCTGCATGTGTGTATGCATATATACTTATAACAAACTCGCTGACCTCCACGGGGTGGTCCAATTAGAACCAGCCCATCCAACCTTGGCATGCCTGGCTCCATAATTTCATACCCATAGTTCCTCCACCCCATCCGTGTTCAACATACATGCATACCATCTATTGTCCATTTGTTATCGCAGCCATGACACACCTCCACACATTGCCCTCTCTCGAGCATTAGGGGCCCTACACGTATGTTGTCCCAACCCATGTATTCTCAGGATCTCCCACCATTTAGTCCTTGAACATACCTGCCCTTGCTTGTGTAATGGTCGGATGGCCAAATGGTCTATCAATTTTTGGGTAGTCCCACCAGGGACTACCCTCTGTGTGTAAAGTAGACTTAGCAGATCGACAATGTTACTCCCACTGGTAATATCCTGCCTGTGGTGTGAGCAGCAGTGCTTTGCACACTCCTGCCCAGCTTGATATGACATACGCTGACAGCGCTATATAATACTGGGGTTGCTGTTGATTCCCTTCTCATTCCTTTTATATGCTTTATTGTTACATTGTTCTTTCTTCATATATATATATATATATATATATATATATATATATATATATATGTGTGTGTGTGTGTGTGTGTATATATATATATATATATATAATATATCTGTATATACTTATATACATTTCTTATGCTGGGCACTGCTTAGACCCACGCAAGCGCACTCAGACTTGCTTACTGGTACTTATATGCGTTTACTGCTGCTTATTTGTGATTACACCTGCTTACTAGTACCTTATTCATTATGACAGTGCCACTTTGCTTGAATGATATTTAAGTTAAATATCTCATGCGATACTCTTGTCAGTTTTACGGCAAAACAACATTCATTCCACATGGGAAATGATATGTGCTATTGTTGGGCTCAAACCGTGAATGCCTGTTTGTTAGGCAGATGCTCTAAACACTACACTATTGACATTTACACTGATTCTGCATCTTTTTCTCTATTTGAATGAATATGATGTGCAAGCTATGCTCGGCAGAGGGCAGCGACGTGCAAACACGCTGAGCTTTGCTTACACCTTTGATATTGCAGCAATTCAAATGTGTAATAGGGACACAGAGAATCTAATTGTGAAAGTTCTAGGGACAGGGCTCAACATTCCACTACATGCTTGTGTGTTTACTACTTTGATTTTATTTCACTGTTCATGGACACTCTTGTATGCTTAGCATACATTTCGGTATCCACGGACACTGACTTACTAATTGGGGCGGGCACTACTAGTAGGCATAGTAGGTTTTGCAAGTGTCGGGGCATGTTTACGCCTCCGTAGAGCAATTTGTACACGCCCCCTGCACTCACACACGTTTTTTGTGCACGTCGAGGGTGCGGCGGCGCACCCTCATACATATTCATATGGCGCTGCTGTGCCATCTGTAATGAGGACACTCAGTGCAAGGCTAAAACCGTCCTTGTGCCAAGCTTCTTGAATCCCAGGGAGTGTGTCTTTAGAGCTACTTTAAAGGTTTTTGGGTGGTCAATTTGGGTTATTTCAGATGGTAGGTTATTCCATAGTTTGGCAATAGAGTGGGAGAACATTGTCCAGCTCTTTTGTTGGGTTTTGTTACCCATGTAATATAATATGTATTATTATATTATAGGTTCATAGGTTAGTACTAAGCTAGCTACTCTTGCGAGCCATTTTAAGCCTAGCCAATTATCCCTTGTGAGACTCAAACCCTGCACCTTGCGTTTGTAAGGCAAACACCTTAACCATTAGGCCACCCTCCCTTCCTTATTATTATTATTATTGTGCAAAACCTAACAGATGTGATTTTCATTGACTTTGCCTATGTTTTTGATACTGTAGACTCCTCTCTGTTAGACTTCTTATTCAATGTAAGTGTTATTCCACAAGCAGTGCAATGGTTTTAAAACTTCCTATCCAACAGACCATTCTCCATTTGGACCCTAGGTGAGTGAGTTTGTCAATGATGCCTGAGTGGGGGATAGTATCAAAAGCCTTGGCTAAGTCTAGATAGGCTATATGCACAGATTTCCCCTAATCCAGGGCTTTGGTGACTGTCTCGAAGAAGTCCACCAGGTTTAACAGGGATGATCTTCCTTTGACAAATCCAAACTGAGTAGGATCAAGTGTTTGCTGATTACCTATATCTTTGTCGATAAGGTCCATGATGATTCACTCCATGGCCTTGCAGATAAGGCTAGTCAGACTAATAGGTCTATAGTTCCCGAGATCAGTGGAAGCACCACCTTTGTGCAAGGGGATAATGGTGGCCATTTTCCATTCAGCTGGGACAAAGCCGGTGCTTTGACTATGATTGAAAAGTGTACCCAATGGCATTGCTAATTCTTGTTGGAGTCCATGTAGGATGCAACCAGGGATGTTATCAGGTCCCATACATGCTGTGTTTTTGGCCTTGGAGAGGGCATTTATGACCTGCTCTTTAGAGATACAAGGTAAGGGACAGGTGGTAGCGATGTCATGGGGTACATGTGGCAGGGACAAGGGAGTGAAGTTTTCACAGAATGTGCTGGCTAATAGGTTTAGCTATGCCCACAGGCTCAGTATATGTGGTTTCATTAACTACCAGTTCGGTGCAAATCTGGGCCTTTCCTTTTAGATTATAGATGTAACTGAAGAATGCCTTACTATGCTTATTTGAATTCATAATTTGCTTTGGACGACTTCAAAAGAAGTCTTATTTGCTTGTTTAAATGAGGAGAGAGTGTTTCCAGCTTAGGGCCCGCTCCCTCTTACTCAGACAACAATTTCTTCCTCTTATTGTAAAGCCTGTTAATGGCAGTTGCCCACCAGGAAGGTTTGCTCATCTTTGAAGAGCTTGTTTTGGTATTATCCGGTACTGCCATGTAAATGCAGTGATACAGGTGTTTGTATAAAGCATTGGTATAGAACTCGGCATAGTTGCCAGTTCCATTTGAGAAAAAGCGTCTTCTATCTGCTTTAGTTCTGGGTGCAAGGTAAAGAGGTTGGGGGTGCAGACGAATAACAATCTGAGGCTATATGAGGTCTGTCTTACTGTGAATCTGCTGGCAAAGAAAGGGAGTGACTCCATATTGATTAATTTAAGTATCATAGAGCTGAGGCAGAGGGTGATTCTTTTGGGAATGGGTGGCCAATCAGCTTTGTAAAGAGTGTTAAAGTATTATAAATTTGCAAATGTTATTGGAGATGGATTGGAATAGGTTAATATTGTTTTTGAGGAAGTGGCAGTTAAGAGGTTATATGAGGTCTGTCTTACTATGAATCTGCTGGCAAAGAAAGGGAGTGACTCCATATTGATGAATTTAAGTATCATAGAGCTGAGGAGGAGGGTGATTCTTTTTAGAATGGGTGGCCAGTCAGCTTTGTAAAGAGTGTTAAAGTGTTATAAATCTGCAAATGTTATTGGAGATAGATTGGATTAGATTAATGTTCTTTTTGAGGAAGTGGCAGCTAAGAGGAGAGCATATTCTAGTTAAAGGAGGAGGACACATTTGCTTGTAGTAATCCTCCCTCAAGGATAACTTGGATGTTGTACAGGTCTAGCCAGAAAAATGTATACTATAAGAGTGTCTTCCATACCCAGTTCTATTCTCATTATGTATTAACAGACTTTCCTATGATCACCCCAACTTATCTATCCCAATTTAGTCAGTCAATATGGTTAGATATAGATCAGGACCCCCTATTCCAGTCTTTTCACACCTCCTATAAACAAATCTTCTCAGATCTTGGTCATTGGTTTGAACAAAACAAGCTCTCTGTTAATCTAAAAAGACTAAAACTGTGTTTGTAACTTGACAACAACTCCAAAAACACTTACCCAGGTGGTATATCATATTCAGCAAGACACAAAGACTATAAAATGTCCAGATCTGCAGATATATTGGAGTCTGACTAGTCCCCAGTAGACACAAACACACATACAAACACACACACATACATATAGATGTACAGTATGCCTGTGCATGAGTGTGTTTAATCGTAAATAATAAATAATAATAACAACAATCACTGCCTAAACAAATACATTTTTGCATGGTGTGTTGCTTTAAGAATACCTGAATCAACAACGTTTGCCAGTCTCGACAGTATTGTCATGTATGGACAGGAGATGGAGCATCTATGTCTGGATCAACAGCTGTGCGTTTTCTACAATGTGTTTCCTAAAGTATTCTGGTTCTATTAGAAAATGGTAAATCTACAGCTAAGCCAGACTTTCTCACCATCAAAGGAAATTATTAGTTTCAAAAGCTGCCTTCGCTAATGGTCTTCTTCATTCAGACTTTTGGTAAAATGTATTTTCCTTGCAGCCGTTGCATATACTTCAGTTGTCACTGTACATATCACTGCAGAGGTATGAAGTATTTTTATAGTTAGTTTATTTACATTTTTAACACATGTATCTCACCTGATCCTCAGTGCTTTTGTCAGGTGGCGCAAATGCAGAGAATGGTAGAAATGAGATCTGAAGATTGGAGAAATTGTTCCTTTTTCATCCAGTAAGTGAATTGTGATCATTTCTATTTCCTAAAGAGACCAGATCAGAAAACCAGTTTATTCAATCAAGCAATTAAATCTGTAACCAATATTGAATGGTGGAAACTAGTGTGTTATACAGCAAGTATAATTTTTACTGCACTGCACTGGTGAGACCTAAAGAGATAAAATGTAGAAGTTTGTGATATTATCTACAAAATGGTAAGGGCTGAGGAAGAAGCAAGCCTGCAATCAACCACAAAGTGTCTGAAAGAAAGCTTCGAGTGAAAAGCAGTGTACAATTTGAATTATTTGTATATCACTGCAATGTGGTATCCTTCATGGGATTGCACAGGGTGTGAGCATTTGCATATACACGTTTCATATTTAAAGACACATTTCAGTAGTATGAATATACTTACAGTGTTCATATAATCTGCTACAGGAATTCATGTAATTAATGTGTAATAGTCGGCAAGCCCTTGGCTTGGTCATTTTTAGCTGTTGGATATTCCCTGGGGGTGTTCAGCTGCAATCTCATGCCGTCACCATGAGGCAAGCCTGGTTAAAAAAACAGAAGGCATCACATGTCCTACTATGTTATTTCTGCTCCTCAAGAAGTGGCAAATGAAAGAATAATCTTAATTAATGCTCATGGGAAAAACTAAGGAAGCATATTATATAAAATGAATAGAGGAAATAGAAATCACATGGATGAATAATATAATATAATATACCTTCCACTAAAAGGTCTAAAGTACAAAATAATAACCAAGAAAGCACATTGCAGTTTAACAATTATAATAAACCATAAAAATATAAATCCTGGTCCTATTTTTCCTGTTATGATGCGTTACCTCACACAACTGAATTATGCTCTTTATAAGGACCATTGCTACAGAAAACCATAGTAGGAACTGAGAGTATCAAACAGTGTTCCCTCAGGCCTTGTGGGTAAATAGATGGTGTATAGCATGCCCCTGCTGCAGGTGAGCTGCAACAAACCCCACTCTATCTTTAGCAAGTACATACACTTTCCAACGGTTTTAAAATGTGTGAAAGGATGCCAAGTAATAGTCTCACAAACATGGCAGTCACATTCTTAAAGAAGGTCTCCATAGTAGCCTACTGAACTCAACCCTAACTTCCTTAGATAAAGAAATGTTGTATTTTTTATCATAACAGAATCAATGTGGTTTGCCAACTTTTTGGATAACATTTGCTTAGCAACTGACTGGCTTATTTAACCCATAATGAATGAATGACACAAACAGCTGATTAGAGTGCATCAGTGGCTTAGCCTTTTCATTGTGGCACCTGACATATCCATGTATAGCCATAGTATGCAAACTCTTTCCTATTTGCCACTGTTTAAGCAAGAAGACAAGCAGATGGACAGAAAAGGTTAGAAAATCTCATAGACTACTTTAAGCATAAAGGAAGGACTTGTTCATTGCTTTTGTGGAAATAGTATATGGCTCTTTAATGTTTGCAGATCTGAAATAATTCTGGATGAAGTAATTGCCACCAAGAAAAATACTTTAAGAAAATCGTAATGGTCTGCTGAAATAATAGGGGAAAAAAGAAGTTTTATTTTTCCATTTACTGTATTCCAGTCACAAAAATGAGATAACAGTATATCTTAGGAAGTATTAAATTAAGTACCCCTTTCAAAATCTGTTCCAGAGCTATCTGAAAAATCTATAAGTGGATATATAGCTATATATTCTATTACCTCTTTAAATAAGAGAAAAATCTGTCCCTTATGTTGGGGCCTTGTTTCCAAAATATTTTGATCTTGTGTCTCATTCTTTCACTAATAAGTTGACAAGGCATTTTGTAATAGGAGTGGGACCTCTGAGATGTACACAGACAAGTTACCAAAGCCACATGCACTAAAAGTGAAGTGCACATAGACAAAATACCTATAATTGCTGGGGTCGTCTATGGCAGAAAATTAGTAACAGCTGTTTGCTCATTTTCCTGGTTTTGTAGGATTACTGTGATTTATGTGAAGCACCTTGTAATTCTTTAATGAGTAGAACAGAGATGAGATTACTACATGACCATCAATTTTTATCATAACCAGATGTGTGAAATGCATACAGATGTGCCTATAACTGCTGGCTGGGAGCAAGGGTAGGAGTTGTCTGCAGAACTGAAATATTTGACAGTAAAAATGTGTGCCTTCATCTTAATCCAGTGCCAGAGGGATGCAGAGAAGATGACTATCGAAGTTCGTAAGGAGCCATATATAACATATGTATCCTCACAAGCATTTGTTTATTGTGAAGTATTGTTTTGCCAAACACAACTTATTTTTTCCTTGAAAGAAAAAAATGTTCGCTCACTGCTTTTGTTCAGGCCATCATTGGATCAAAGGTTAGAAACAGCTCTGAAATGCATCTCTCAGCTTTTATAATGCCATGGTTTCTGGAGGCTGCTAGGCCCCCAGACCCCTGCTTTAATTTGATTATTTATTCCATAGTTATTACAGTGCACTCCAGTCCAGGTAGGATGTGTTAACTCCTTCACACATAGTCTGGGTGGAATTTCACACCTCCTGACAACTGAAGAGTTTCTGCCTTCGTCTGAGCTAAAATTCAGAGAATGCACTTTTTGAACCTAGCTGTAAAGGAATGTATATATCTCTAAAACAATAAAAGTTTCTGAAAAAGTTAAAATACAAAAGTTATTCAACATACACTCCTCTTCAAAAGGGTGATATTAATATGTCCACCAGACATAATAGTAATTTTATATTTAATATGTAATTAGATATGTGTATTCATTTATTATAATTATGCAAACAAGTATTAATATCTCAGTGACCATAGTAGTCAGACCCAACTATCAGTGTGACGTTTGTTCAGGCAGATATGATCTTCATTTGGCTAGAAAGCTAGATTTGTAGGCAGTGTTCCATTTTTGAGATAGTTGCATAATTAAGAATGCTATGCATATCTGAATATTTAATCAGCAAATAAATGTAAATATATGCCATGCAGTACTGGGTAGACTCTACCAGTGCACAGTTTCGTTGGCATTGCGTATACTTTCAGTTGATACCTTGGAATCTCATGTAAATACCTTCTGGATAAAGTTATTAATGTAATTATGAACACATGCGATACACTCATAATATTTCCAGGAAAAAGCTCATAATGTTTGTGCTGCCAAGTTCCCCACTAATCTGAGCAGCCATTCATGACCTCTCTGGTGACTGGGATTGTGAAATTCTGAATCACAATCTGTCCAAATGCAATATGCTAGAGATACGTACAGAAGCATAATTATATTAATATGCATATCTTATTACTGAACAAGTTTGCATATTTACCAAATGCTAGTGTACAGACAGCTGGTGTCAGTCATAACTTCTGCAGCATTATGTAAGCTTTCATTTGATACCATGATGTTAAGTATCTTATGGTTCAAATTATTAATATAATTATTGACATCTGCCATACATTCATAATATATCCAGCCTGAAAACTGAATTTGTGTTACCAAGCACCCCATTCATCTGAGGAAGCATTTATGACCTTGTCTGGTGACTTGACATGTGAAATACTGAATCACAACTATAATCTTTCCAAGGGCACAATGCCAGAGATATGTTCAAAAATATGATAATTATACTAATATATATATTTTTTATTACTGAACAAGTTTGAATATCTGCTGAATGGTAGTACACAGAGAGTTAATATGAGTGACAACTTTTGCAGCATTAAGTCAGTTTTCATTTGATACCATGAAGTACCATCTAATCACCTTATGTTTCAAGTTATTAATATAATTATTGGCACGTGGTATACATTCATATTTCCAACCAAAAAAAATAGAATTGTAGTGCTACCAAGTACTCCATTCATTTGAGAAACCATCCATGACCTCTCTGGTGACTAGGCATGTGAAATATTGAATCACAATCCATCCAAATGCAAAATGCAAGAGATATGTACAGAAAAAATGATAATTATGTTAATATGCATATTTTACTACTGAACAAGTATAAATATCAAATGGTAGTAAGCAAAAAGCTGGCATCAGTGACAATTTTTGTAGTGTTATGTAATCCTTCATTTGATACCACGAATCACCATATAATCACCTTATGGTTCAAACTATCAACAGAAGTAGAAATATATCATGTCCTAATAAAGAAAAAAATCACACTTACTAACCTCACTATATTTTAGTCAGTAGACATTCCTGACAATTGTGTGTGCTTGTCCTGCAAAATGCATTCCCACAATGCTACTACAACCACCCCCACACACACACACACAAAATGAACTATTCAAAAGCTACATACCATCTTTTATTCTGATCAGCAATCTCAGCAGACTTCGAGAAATGTTACAGTTTACAAAAATGAGTAATAAAAATACAAATTTTTTAATAATTCAAAAAAATATATATACACATACACAACTGTAACTCCAGAGACTGAATTAGCAGAATATACAAGGGTCAAGTCAGCAACTCAAAAGGCGGAAGATTACAGTAAAGAGATGGATTTCATTTAAACAATAATTCTTGACAACAAAATATATTAAAGCATTGCCTGTTCTGTGACTAGAGGTTTCAAAATAAAATTATGGGTAAAGGAATATAATTTTTGTGAACCAAGAACCAGGATGCAAATTAAAACAAATATTCAAGCACTTGGAATACCTGAGTCTTCGCACTGGAAGAAAAGCTCATGAAATATGAAGACAGAAGCAAGTGTTTTATAGAAAGTATTTTCATCAATACAAAGATATACAAGTACTTTAAAAAAATTAAGAGGAAGAAGCATTGCAAATTAAATATATTGGATACTACCAGGTTGCCTAATGGGTTAAGAATAATGGCTTCAAAATATGAATGATTGCTGGTTTACTGAAGGCTATTAAAAACAGACCAAAGCATTAGCAAAATGTCAGTATTGCACATGCAAACATTTATTCTGTGCTGTTGTTATATGAAGTTATAAACAGGAATTATATTATAACACTTTTACGATTCCAGTTTACAATGAAATCCCCCATTTGATAATTTATTTGCTTAATTATTATATCTACCCTTTCTCACTTATAACCCCTACTTTTCTCCATTAATTTTTGTACCCCATGTACTTGCACAGTCATTTGGTTCATAAAACCTTGACCTCAGACTCCCCACTTCTCTCGATAGCTCCCTGATTCATAATGCTATTTCTGATTCAGTCTTGTATACTTCTGCTACCACAGTTTCCGATTACAGACCACTCTGTACTGCTACTGTAAACACCACTGCCATATTTCAAGAAAACTACCTGCTATACTTTTAATTGATGCACTACCTTTTAATTGATATACTACGTGCGATACTTTTAATTGTATGTCTAAATCACTATGCTTATATAAATGTCTTATGCAATCATATGTTATCTGCTACATTTTCATAACTGAATGTGTAAATATCTTTTGTGTAGTATGTTAGCAATTGTTTTGGAGCTTTTCTCCTCGGGCCTCCACTGAAAACGGACCGCTCTGTCCAGTCGGACCTCCCCAGTAAACAAATGTAAAATAAATAAATAACTACCTTGTGCTGATTACAACTGCTGCACCTGGGAACTACAGGTTTCTCATCAATACACATTTCTTGAAAAAGCAGAAGTCTGAAAAGCTACTGGCTGGCATTATTGAGTTGCTGTAATCCACAGTGATTAGGCACAGGCCACAACATCACAATTTAATGAGAATCACACCAAAAGTATGAGGCAACCTCAAAGACATTATGGGTATTCTAGACATAGCGCAATTATGTTTCCGTGCAACTGCAAGAAATGATGGAAGGTACAATATTGCTATATCGTACACAGTTCACATTGGTAAATAAGTAAATAAATGTATTACCTAGCTGACATGCATGCCATTACCCTTACTCTGCCCCTTTGTCTGCTCAAGAGATTTTACTGTGTTCAGAATTCTTGAAGTCAATGGGAAATATGAATAAGGCACAATTAACCCTCCCTGATGCCTGCAGTAACTATATGTCATGTTTGGGTCGCCATGCAGCAGTCCTACACATTTTCTGCATATGAAGAGTATGCCTCACCACAACTACTATTTAGGAGAGGGCTTTGCTTACCACTTTCAGACCAGTTGACCCAGGTTCACCTACCACCTCATCCTTGGTGCTTGTAAAGAGGAGTACTCTGCCTTGTTGTACATGCCGGTCAAGCACAAGAGACCTGCCTTAAGACAACAAGGCACCACCTCCCTCATTACGGCCATTTTGAAATCCTGCCCTCCAGTGAGTTTGTCCTGAGGGAATTGCAGGATTCGAGCAGCAGTGTTCAACATGTGGTTCATCGAGGGAGTGCATGTCAATGAGCCATAGTGGAAGCTATTGTGTCTGTACTGTGTGTGATGTACCCATCAATCCCTCATATCATTTGGGACTGACAGCCTGGTACTTGTGTCCTGGAGATCATGCTTAAGTGTTATATGTTAATGCCAGATCTGTTCATCACAGAACTAGCATGCTGTCTGTCCTTCAGAGGAATGTGGATCTGCTTGATTAGCACTTTGCTGCCAGTCTTGCAACCTTGCTGCTCCTTATTCAGTACCTAACATTAAACTGAACGAATGATAGGGCTGCCATTATCTACCACTGAAGTGGGCTAAAGATGGACATATCAGCTCCTTTGATTACGCCACTGGTACAAGAATAAACTATGAGTGCTGTCCACCTCCTAGTGGGAGGTCATTTCTGCAGGAACTGTCTGGCTTCCTAGCATACCTCTCAACCTCTTAGAAGATGAAATCTGGACAAAGACATGAATAATGGGGAAACAAAGGCCCAAAAATAGGGACACTTTTTAAATATTACTCTAACAAACAAAGTAAATAGAAGAACAAGTTTTGCATTATTGTGAATTGTATAAAGGATATGATGTCTAAAACTCAAATGTCTGTCATTTTCTGATTTCAGTCCTCAATGATTTGCCAGAAATCCACACTTTTTGGAGACACAGACCAGAAATATGAGGCAAATATCTGGACATTCTGTGAAAATCTGGACAATTGAGAGGTATGGTTCCTAGTCTCATCTATATTCCTTAGTGGCTTGTGCTGGGAGACTTAACATCAGAAGTGATGAGAAGTCAGGGACTCTTGTAAAGGAATTATTTTATATCATACAGTAATTCATCTTTGCTCAGGTGATTACTTCTGTGAGCCATTGATTTGTCTGCACACTGGATTTGGTCTTTCAGCTGTGTGTATCAACATGCAACTTGGTGGTGGCAGCTGTTGTATGGTCTGATTATTAGTCATTCATAGGTAGGTACTAGGCTATTGGCCCTAGGGCCTATATAAGCCTAGCCAAAAAGGTACCCTGGCTTTTGCCACCCAAGAAAATTATTTTCCTGTGCCCCTGTCGAGCAGAACCACAGAGGTGATCCCTGGGGTGAATTTCCTATTTCCCTTCCAATCATCAAGATTTTTCTTGAAGAGTGCTAATGAGGAACTTTGTTTGATATAGATAGGTAGTTTGTTTCAGAGTATGGGAAGTCTCCAGGACAGGAATCTATCCCCCCAGCATGTTCTGTTTATTGTGGTGACAAGGTTTAGGTCCCTAGAGCATGTAGCTCAGAGGGATTGGGATTTCTTTAAGTGGAGCATGTCTAACAGCTCTGGGTTTGACATAGCTTTGTATGTTAGGCAGAGATCACCTCTGAGTAAGCAATATGTGACAGAGTAAAGCTGGAGTTTTTTAAGATGGTCGGCGTAGGGCATCTGTTTGAGGCCTTTAATCCTCTTTGTGAGGTATTTCTGCGGCCTTTCCAGTTGTTGTAGATGTCTTGTGAGGTACATACCAAAAGGGGCGTTGCACTCTATAATGAGTCTAATGAGTGACAAGTAGAGGGGAACAATTACCTATTTTTTCCTGGATGAAAAACCTTTTGTAATGAGGTGTGCCACATAGAAGGATTTCCTGACTACTGTGGCAATGTGATTATCAAAGGAGATACTACTGTCCACCTGTGTCCCAAGGTCTCATCACACTTTTGGTGTTAAGTAGACTACCATCTATGTGGTAGATCATGGGTACAGAGTTTTTACTAAAAGGCATGACAATGCACTTTTTGGCATTGAGCTTGAGGCCATGGCTTTGACACCAGGCATCTGTCTCAGTGAGGTCCTTTTGTAGGCTATCCACATCATTAGGAGTTTCAATTATGGCTCCTAGTTTGCAGTCATCTGCGAATTTCATTAGCTAAAGACCTTCTGTGTTAGCCTGTACTTCAGAGAAGTAGATACCAAATATGATAGGACCCAGGACCAAACCCTGTGGTACTCCAGTTGTCACTGGTCTGAAGTCAGATTTGGAGTCTGCTACTTTCACAGTGTGGGTTCTGTCAGTGAGCCATTTGGCAATCCATCTTGTGAAATAGGGATTTATACCTAGTTTAGTGAGTTTATCTATAATTCCAGAGTGAGGGATGGTGTCAAAAGCCTTGGCAAGATCTAGACAGGCTGTGTGAACCACCTTACCCTCGTCTACGGCTTTGGTGACTACTTCAAAGAAGTCTATCAGGTTTAGGAGACATGATCTGCCTTTTACAAACCCAAACTGGGTGGGATCCAGAGTTTGGAGATTACCAATGTCTTTGTTTGGTTTGTTTATAAGTTCCATGATGATACGTTCCATGGCCTTGCAGACCAGGCTCATCAGGCTAATGGGGCAGTAGTTCCCGGGGTCTGTGGTGGCTCCCCCATTGTGGAGTGGAATAACTGTCGCTGTGCACCATTCAGGGGGCAGAAAACCTGAGGTGAGGCTATGATTGAACATGGTGCTTAGGTGGGGTGCCAGTTCATTCTGTAGTTCATGTAGAATGCAGCCTGGGATGTTGTCAGGTCCCATGGATGCTGTGTTCTTGGCTTTGGAGAGTGTGGTTTTTACCTGTGCTGCCATGATTACAGGAACTTTGCATTCTTTCGGTATAGAGATGGGCCCTTTAGGGGGTGAGAGGGGGGTAAAGTTAGCACTGGACGTATCTGCCAGGATGTTGGCATTATCAGTTGGTTCTGTATATTTAGTGCCATTGTGCTGTAACACAAAGCAGATCTGAGTGTTGCCATTGAGATTCTAGATATAGCTATAGAATGCTTTGTGGTTGCCTTTAGAATCAGTGGCAATTTTGTTTTCGTAACTAGCTTTGGAGGATTTTATGAGGGATCTCAGCTTCTTACTGAGGCTGACCAGGGAGTTCCTCCAATCATGGTATTTTACTCTTTTTTGCAACAGTTTCTATCTTCTGTTGTAGAGTTTGTTTATGGCAGGGGATCACCAGATTGGCTTCCTTTTTTTGCAGGATAGCATCTTGGTTCTGTTAGGGATAGCACATTCCATGCACTCGTGTAAGTGCTTATAAAGTGCATTTGTGAAGGATTCAGCAGTCGTACCTCTATTGTCCATCTGCATGGGTGTGGTGAAGTTTGCCACTTATGTCTTAAGAAGTGTAAAGTTGGTTTTAGAGAAATTTTTTACGGTGGTTTCCCTAATGGGGTGTGAGGGCGGGATGTGGATGTCTAGGGTGATTAGCTTGTGGTCGGATCTGACCAATGAGGAACTGACCTCTGGTGTGGAAACCGGTTGGACATGTTGGTAATGACCAGGTCTAGGATATTGCTGCCCCTGGTGGGGGTGTGGATAAGTTGATCCAAGGCGCTGGAATTTATGAATTCCAGAAAACGTTGAGCAAAAGAGCTGGTACATGAGTAGTTTTCTCAGTTAATGGTGGGGTAGTTGAAATTGCCCATTATTAGGGTGTTGGGTTGTACCCTAATATTTTCCAGTGTATCAAGAAATGAGGAGTGGGAATCCTGGGGCATGGTGGGGAATCTGTAGCAAGTTACAATTTGGATTGCGGTCTTGCCCAGAGTTAGTTGCACATTCATTTCTTGCCCAGAGTTAATTGCACATTAATTTCTTTATTGACCAACTCCAGACAGACAGCCAGATATAAATTATGTGCAGTGCTGGAGGGCTGGCTTAGCTACTCCTGAGCTTTTTCACTCCTGTATTGCTTGATCATCTAGATGGTTGTATTATTACTAGGCTTTGCAGACTTGTGGAGGCTTATACTCATGTATTCACTACTTCACCTTACAGTGTGTTCTCAAACTACATCTTCACAGTGAAAGATTAATCATCAGAAAAATGCAGATAGACTGACTGGGACACAGCCACTAATCTAGTCTGTATCTGGTCATCAGTCCCACATTTCTTAGGTTCAAAGGTTCATAGGTCCATAGGTGTTTAATAGGCTAGCCATACATCCCACATCTCTGACAAGTTCTAGTACCCTTGATAAGTGTAAGCAGGGGCTTGGGAGATGGAACATTTACATGCAGGGGCCTGGAAGATGAACCATTTCCAGGCTGCTTGTGCCCATTAGAAACTTAGGTGCCAAACCCGGGATGAATTTTCTATTCTCCATCCAATTTTCCAAGTTACACTTGAATTGACACTGTTAGACAAGGGTCCAGGGAAGTAAATAGTGTGGGAAGAAATAGCCAGGGAATTGTTATGGCTAGGCTTGTATAGGCCCTAGGGCTGATAGCCTAGTACCAACCTATGAACCTATGAATTGCGTTAGGGAGGAATTCTGCTTCACATGGCTAGAGAGTCTGTTCCAGAGAAGGGGTAATATCTGGGATACATACCTGTCTATCCAGAACATCCTATTTATATCGCAGGCAATGTTTACATGTTTCAAACATGTAATTCTGGTGCTGTTTGTTTTGCGGATATGCAAAAGTCCATCAGGGTGGGTTCCAACAATGTCTTGTATGTCAGGTACAGATGTCCCCTCAACAGCCTATAGGAGACAGCATACAGTGATAAGGCCTTGAGGCCATCTGCACAGGACATGTTACTTATTCTTTTAGTGAGGAATCTCTGTGGATGTTCCAGTCATTGTATGTGCCTGGTTAGGTACATACCAAAGGGGACATTGTACTCAATGACAGGTCTGATAAATGACGAATATAGCACAACAATGACTTCATTGGGCCTAGATGCCATACCTTTGTTTATAAGTTGCACAACATAGAGTGATTTCCTCACTACTGTAGACACAGTCAAAGGCTACATTACTAACTATGTGAGTCCCAAGTCCATGACTACTAGGTCAACTCTTAGGCATGTGTTGTCAATATGGTAGTTACTAGGGGGAATAGGAATAGCTCAGAAGCCACAATCTCCTATTACAAGAATCGAACGCATGCAATCAGTATCAGCACTGACCTGTGTATTAACTGTGTACACCACAGAAATAGTCCTATAATTACAGGGAGAACAGACACCTTGTCTTCTTGATTATCCAGATGAGCTAATTGTCAGAACAGCCTGGACTCTCAATCCAGGATGTTGTCTGCTTTCCCTGGAGGTTGAGCCTGCCTTTTAGTTGGTCTGAATTCACCATTCTTGACAATGATGAATTTATCTCCATGTTTTCCAGGATTCATACTACTGCATCTGGGTTGGATTCATCCCCAACCAGGATTGTTTTGGCATACATGGAGGCTATTGATCCAGTTCTGTATCAGACTATCACCACACCACTTCAGAGTGGAATATTCCTAGACATGTGGAGGAAGACAATGCTATTCCTATCCTCATGAAGCTAATTTAGATTTGGACAGTTTGGAATGCTATTGATGGATCTCTAACCTTCCATTCAGTCATAATATCTTGGGAAATGTAGTATACCTTCACCTGGAATCATACTTGAAAAACAATAACAGAAATGATCCTATTCATTCCAGTTTTAGAGCTTGACACAATACTCAGATGGCTTTAACTAGAGTGTTTAATGACTTTATTATTATGAGGGATCAGCATTGTTACTTTGTTCTGTTCCTGCTAAATCTCTCCTTGGTATTTGATACCAAGAAGATACTTAGCAGGACCAGAACAAATTGGCACTTTACTTGGCCCTTATCAGACCCATCATTGGGTATAATGTCCCTTTCAGCATGTACCTGACCAGACAGATGCAACAGCTGGAACATCCACAAAGGTTTTTAACAAAAGGATCCATGGTAAAAACATGTTGTCCTATATGGATCACTTTAAAGCCCTGTTTCTATATTTGGTCTCCTACAGGTTACTGAGAGGCAATCTATGTCTGGCATACAAGGCTCTGATGGACCTTTTACACATCCAGAAAACAAACAACATCAGAACTATTAGATCTAGGGATTTAAATTTTGCTTGTGACATAAATAGGGGCATGTTAGTGAGAAATACGTATCTCAGAGGATCCCCATTCTCTGGAACAGGTTCCCCGTCCATGTGAAGCAGCATCCATCCCTAACCCTATTTAAATGTAACCTTGACCAGTGGATGGGAAATCAAAAATTCTCCCCGGGTCTATCCACCGTGTCTCTGATGGGCAGAGGCAGACAGTAATACCCAAACTAATATAACTCCCCCACATACATATAACCTTTAGAAACTTCCAAATTAACTAACCCCCTCCTAGTAAACATCTATGATACATAGTGACACAATTGAGTTGGGTTGTATGGCTAGGCATATAAAGGCCCTGGTGGTCGTTAGCTAGTATATACCTTTGACATATGAACTATACAGTGGATCAGTCTGTTTATCCTATCCATGTGGAATGCTGTCATAGTATCACCAGTACTGTTCTAGACTGGTTTGCCTCCTACTTCTCTGGCTGCACCCAAAGAATAATGTCAGAGATGAATTCCTCATCCCTCTATTCTTTTGATTGTGGAGTACTTCAGGGTTCCACTCTGGATCACCCTCTTATTCACAGTCTGCATGTTGCCTTTGTGGGGCATTATTTAACAGAATTGCGATGTGATGACACCCAGCTATACAGTAACCATTTGAAATGCTGGGACACGCTAAACTGTGAATCAAAACATGGAGACTGACTGCTCAAAAAATGATCTTACATATTCTAAGTCCAAGATTGCCATTTCTCAGGATATTCCATTTTTTTGAGGTATGGCGATCACAGAGTTGGCATATATAAGTTTGGGATGAGGAGCTTGGCCCCACATTAGGGGGGTGCAGGTCGAGTCTTCACACCTCTGGAAAAAAAGAAGTTTAAAGGAGAAGAATGATCTTTTTCTGGGTTTTCTGTCTTTTGTTTTTTTTTTGCTTGTCTACACTCAGAATTTTGAGTGTTGACATTTTGGTAGGGAGCCTAGCTATACCTCTCACTCTCCCAAGAAGCTATGCCAGCTTTTACCCATCTTCCAAGAGACGTGAAACAATCAGATCAAACTTAACCCTTCCATGGTGGTGGTAATGGCATTTTATGCTGCACTTAAGGACTTTTCTCAGCCTATATCATCTCCAGATGTTTTTATTGTGGGGAAACGAGCTGCAATTCATGTGTAAAGTATAGGATATAGGGGCAATTTTTAATAAGATGGCTTTCAACAACCAGATTTTGACTGCCATCAAATCCTCTTGTTTCCATCTTAGAAATCTCACTCTTATTAAACATCTTTCCTCCAGCTGATCTCCCTGCACTACTGGATATGTTTTTTCCTCCCAGTTAGACTACTTTAGTGCCTGTACCTGGAGCAGCCTGCCACATAATTTGACCATCTGCAACTGATCCAAACTCAGCAGTACAGTTACTTATTGAGATATCTATGGGCCACCATATCACACAAGTATTCTGGAGTCTACATCGATTGCTTATTAAACAGCAAATTATGTTTACATTTCTTTTGTTCATTTTCTTGCCCTACATGGCTTGGGAATCCCCCATTCGTTTTTTTTTTTAACCTGGTATTGGTTGACTCATCCTCAGCACTCAGCAAGTGGCTGCCGGCAGATCTGTCAAGTCACTCTGAAAATGAGACTCATGCATTTGTTTATCAATGGCCACACTTTTGAGCCCTGCTACCTGGTTGGCTAATGGAGACCCTAACAATTTATGGTTTTAAACTTTCCCTGCAGATATTTTTATTTGAATTGGCCTATAGCTAGCAACTGTTTCTTTGACATCATAGTTATTTATAATGTCCTATTAATTTCATTACGTTTTATTGTTCATTGTTAATTTAACTTTTTAATGTGTTGCACTGTTTTATGCCTAGTACTCTTACTGATGTATAATTGTTTAACCTGTATGCTTTCTGTTTCTGCTGTGTAGTGGCTGACTATATCCAAGATAATAAAGTTGAAATGGAAGTAATTAAAGAAAGAACATGCCCAAGAGGTTAAATATTTTAATTTCATGTGTTCCTGAAATACCACTGTGTCTCCTTCATGTGCATCTAGATATAAGGATATCAGTGCCATGATAGTCAACACTGTTTATAATAGAATCAATAAAATCAAGAGATGGTTTACTCAAAGGGCCCGATTCATTAATGCCTGCACTAAGTGTACACTAAGTGCACACTGTTCTAAGCAAATAGACAGCAGAAGCATAACTCCCACCTTCTTCCTCCTAATTTTAGTTTTCCTACTGATTTTCTTGCAACCTTAAAAACTGAGGGGAATTCATAAATGTTACAACAATGTGTAGACTATGTCTGCACTTAGTCTAATCTTTTTGAGTGGACAGCACAAAAATACGGTAGAGACGTTCTTGAATCAGATCGTGCACACAGTGTACATTAAGTGCCTGTCCCTGTTGTTCATCTGAAGAGCACTGTACAAGAAACTGCATATTAAAGCAGATCAGTGCAACTATAATCTGTGGGTGCTGTCATGTTAACCCATGTTCCTTGAAAGTGCAGTTGTGAAATTAATATGTGTAAGTAAAGTGGGCAGGAGGACTGGAAGTAGTATACTCCCCACAAAAAGCCTAGATGATGTTATATTTCAAAATTGTAGTCTCCAGTTCTGTGTGCACTGTTGGAAATTTGGAATGTATTCATCACTGTTGCGTGGTTATACTTGCATTTGTGTGGTGAAGACATTATCAGTAGGTGCTGCGTTCAGGTCTCTGTCTCCTCTGGAGGCATGGGTTCAAATCCCACTTCTAACAAATGAGTTTTAGGGTGGCACAGTGGTGCAGTGGATAGTGTTGTCACCTCACAGTTAGCGGTTCCTGGTTTGATTTTTAACTGGGATGTCTGTGTGGAGTCTGCATATCTTCCCGGGTTTCCTCTGGGTGCTCCGTTTTCCTCCCACGTTCCAAAGACATGCAGCTGGTGGACTGGATACTCTAAACTGGCAATAGGTGTGAGTATGCATGTGAGTGTGTGGTATGTAAATACTACAGTGGCAGGGCTAGCCACCCAGTGGTGTAAACCTTGGCTACAGAGTATTGTTACTATTGAAGTGGTACCCCTATCCCATATGCAAAAATGGGAAGAAGGGGTTATGGATGAATTGTATGGTGGAGATGTACAATAAAGTATTTTAAGTCATTTCAGTTTTACTGGCTTTTACTGTTGTAGCATGTTATTGGTGATGCAGATTTTATTATCAAGGTTTGTTGGCTTCCATTTCCTATTTTTACGTATTCTGTTACTTATTGTGTATCTTAATTTAGCACAGGAAAGAAGAGGCTAGAAGTAGTTCTTGAGGCATTCATTTCTACCTTAAGGTGTAGTTATTATAAAAGTGATAGACTCCAGGAATCTTTTTGGCTGACTGATGAACAAGGCCACTTTTGAAAAGTAAGGGAAATGCCCTAGTCGTGAAATAATTGTATAGTTTATGGTATAGTAAACTGTAAATCCTAAATGGAAATGGATTGAATCAACAAGCCATCCAGATAAATGTAGGTGTGAAACTCTTTCAGACTTTGGTGAGCAGAAACTGGGGCAAGGATTTAGTGAATAGTCTAGACACAGTAAAAATGTCAAATGCTAATGCTGCGAACTGATAATGGAAGTTCTCTACTCTGTTGCCAGAAACCCCTGTGAGCCTTGTGGACAGGAGTATGGAGAAAGGCATCTTGCATGTCTAGAGTCACTATTTAACCAATCTGCATTAAGAGAGGAAGTAAACCTAGTCAACATGGCGGTGTAGAGAGATAAAGTTCTGATCATGACCCCAGCAACCCAAGTTAAATTAGCAGCTTGAGCATCTGATGGAGCTGGTAGGGAGTATGTGGCATTCCTATCATGGGAGGGTGGGCGCATCTGAGATCTCCTGAACAGAGTTCTGCTGGAGGCTAGACCTCAGAGAGAGAGAAACATCAGGTTGAAGTGCAGGAAGATGGATAATGGCATAGTTACCCCTTAGGCACAGGGGCAAAGATGTATACCAATGTAGTTCCTCATAGTCTAGTCAGCCTTAAGCAACTGAGATAAGCATGCAGGGGGTGTGATTCGGGGCTAGGAAAAAAACACCAGCCCCCAGGAAAGACAGCACTACTCACAGCACTCAGCTCTTGCATCCAGGCCTAAGTTAACACCTCCGATCTGGAAGAATTAATGAATCAATAGGGCACAGCAGAGATAGAGGCATGATGGTCAATGGATGCTGGCCAAACAAACAAAAAAAGTAAAAGAGGAAGCAAGAAGATGAAAACCTTGTAGTGCCAACAGGTTAAACATTTTTGTGTGTGTGAACTTGCCCAAAATTTTGAGATCTAAAAATAGCCATTGCTGGTTTTCCTTCTTTGAGAGTTGGAAGAATCATAAATAATGCCTCACCCTCACCCCCAAGTTGCCTTGGTACAGATATAAATTGAATGGCTTGGTTATTCAGTACCTGTTGAGTTGAAGCTGTCTGGATCTCTCCATATGGATGTGACAGACCTTGGGTTTGTACTGAGCAAATTTCCTTGGTGTGCCCTACTGAAGCTATCAGATATCAATGGTTTATTAAATGCGAAGATTCTCCCCAAGGGCAGTATATGACGGGGCACATTGAACATGATGAAAAAGTAGATTAATATTGATTACTGTTATTCAGCTTAGCTCAATGTGTTGGCCATTGCTGCAGGTACTGCTTGAATTTCCAGGCTGGTGGTTTCTTTAGTTTTTTTTTTTTTTTTTGCTGATAGTTTTATTGACTGATGCCTGGTCTCCCTGAAATAATCAGGCGTACCTTGAAATAGGTCATGTTTTTATTTTAGGATGTCTCTTGGGTGCTGCACCATATGGATCTGGTAATTTGAACTTTAATATCCAAGGCTGCATATGTGCATATCATTTTATTAAACCTATCATTAGACAGGGTGTTACATTTCCTTTGACCTTTCTGTCCCCCTTTATGAAAAAGGACTTTAATGCCAGGAGCAGGCACTGTGTTTGTATACAAGTATTGACATTTTCCTCCTCCACATAAAATAAATCAGGCTTCTTTGGAGCAAGTAACTGTGGATTGTTCTGGAATGTTAAGATGACAGAAGAGATGGCCAGTGGTTTAGGTGCATCAGTCCTCAGTAGTTCTAGTTAGTATTTTTGGGTGGATTAGAACTCCATGTTAGAACTCTTAAAATGCTCTTTATTTAAATTTAAAGAATCTTCAAATGAGGTATTCTTTTCTGAGTGAGAAAATCAAAAGGATATTCTCATTTCCAGGGTCAGTATCAAAGCAAAGAGGAGAAGTAAGCTGAACAACAATCTTAGAGCACTTTTTCAGACAACTCGATAATAAATGATGGCTTTTCTGTTTTCAAAGAAGAAAGATTTAGGTGAAGCCGTGAGGGACTGGATAGCCTGTTGAAACAAGCTCAAGTTTTCCTGTGCAATTTTTATTTTTAAATTTTGATATCAGAAGAAATTCCAGAATTGATCTTGGATGTCCAGTGACCAAAGCCCAATCCTCAGATACCATAGCACCAGATTCTTGTGCCTAGTACACTACAGTCAACCTAGGCATGGGTGTGTCTCCTACTAATGCCTGATCCCCAGATGTTCTGAACACAGTAACCTAAAATGCAGTCTTCATGGGTACAGCATGATGCATGAGCAGAAATTAGAAAAAGACTAATATGTAGCCCTGGCCCAGATAGCTGCAGATCAACATCCATGGTTGGAGATTTTATTTTTGAAGTCTGGAAGCTACCTACATTGGGCACAACTTTACTACTACTATGGGTACAATGACTAATCATGACCCTGTTGCTCCCTGTCATGGAGTGTCTTTTGCAAAAAACAAGGTGGTGAGGATAACATATTAGCTGACAAATTCAGTTCAAAATTTTACCCACCTATCTCCCACTAACTTTTCCCAAAATATTAGCATATACACGCACCAACCCTTCTGATTATTTCTGGGCAAGTCTTGAGTGCTTTCTTCAAGGTCAAAAACACTAGCTCCTTAGATCCAGATAAAGCACCAGACGCTGTCTCATAGACTTGTTAATAAACCTATGCAGTCTTATCCTCGCCACTAGATTCATGTCAGACGTGTGAATAACTGCTATAGTGATCCCACTCCATAATGGGGTATCACTATATACGCCTCACCAGCCTCATACTATGAAAAGCAATGGAATGCATCACTATGGAACTTATTAAAAAGAACATAGGCAGTGTACAGCCTTGGACCCAAGCCAATCTGGGTTTGTTAAAGGCAGATCCTGCGTCTTAAACCTGGTGGACTTCTTTAAATGATGCACTGAAGGCGGACAAATTAGTTCACACTGCACACCTGGATCTTGTCAAGGCCTTTGATACCATCCAGCATTCTGACATTATTGATAAGATCATCAGTCTTTCACTCATTGTTGTGCTATTGCCACTAAAACATCTCTCAAAATACATACTTACAGATGGGAAGTTAAGGCTTTTAACGGCTATCTAACATAAGGATAGTCACACCAAACCAACAGCCAGTAGAGCAGTGGCTCATCACCTGGAGAGGCACATGATCTCCTCCCCTAAATATGTGACAATGTTTGCTAAGGGACTTCTGATATTAGCAAAGTTATATGAGCTTTGTAGGCAAAATTATTAATGCAAAGACTGACAGCATGGCTCAGGTCTTGTTTTTCTCTAATGCAGTGCAGCACCATTTATGGCCTGGGTCTTTCTCAGATAAAACTTATCAGTAACTGTTGTTGCAGCAACATTAAGATAAGAATTGACCAATTCAAGATGAAAGAGCGTTCTCATCAAGCCTTCCTGAGTAAAGGCATCATGTGTTTTGGTAGGGGATCAATTAATCAATTCAGTTTAGCCAATGACTTATTTAGTAGCAGTCTTTAAATGTAGATGCTCCTGTAATCAATTGTGTTGATATCATAATGTTGTAAGTATGCATTACTGATTCCCTGTAGCAAAACTGTATATATAAGGTTACAGTCTCTAAATAACATGACTCTGTACTCACACACAACAAAATGCAGTTGTATGTATTGTGCTTTTCTTGCCCTACACAGACATGAACTTTGTAAAGTTTTTGGGGGGGTTCACATAAAGATGTTAGTTTTATATTATGTCATGTCCTTTAAGAAAGTTTTTCTAGTGTTAAACACATCAGTGGGGATTTCTCAATTAAGTGAGTCTGCATTTATATGCATGGTATTTTTTTGGGGGGTTGCATTTGAGGCGACAATATTTAGGTAACTAATTATAGAAAATCCATTTTGTAGGTGAGAAGAGGAATGAAGGTCAGCAGGACTAAAACAGAATATATGTGTGTGAATGAGAGGGAGGATAGAGGAATGGTGAGGATGCAGGGAGTAGAGGTGACAAAGGTGGATGAGTTTAAATAGTTCCAATCCAAAGTACATCCCCCTGCAAGTACAGCAGTGCGCAGCTTAAAGTAACAACATCAAGCCAAATGAGATAGCCAGCACATAGTGGTGTAGAAGCATAATTTTATTCCAAATATGGCAAGAGACCGGTTTCGGCAAGTAAAACAATGCCTTCCTCAGTGTAAGGAGTAATTACACAAAAAGCCATATATATATATATATATATATATATATATATATATATATATATATAGAACCAATTCAAGCAAAGACACATGATCATTGGCTGTTCACAATTGCTCATTAAGTCCAGGTGGAAGTAATCCACCTAATCTAATTATCCACCTTTTTTCTTTTTGGTTAAGGATAGTGTGCCAGCCAATTTTATTTCCTCGGTTTCCCTTGATCATATCAATAATAGTAAATCTAAAGGATGCAGTTGGATGAGATAAAACATGCTTATAAAGAGCACTGGTAATTTTCTTAAGTTTAATATCACTCAGATGTTGACTAATGCAGTATTTAACAGGTCTAGATATCTGGCCCACATAAAATGCAGAACAGGAGCAGGTAGCTAAGTAGATAACCCAATCAGAACAATTAGCAAAAAATCTGATATCAAATACCCTGCCCGTATTATGGCTACTGAAACATTTGGTTTGATTCATCCGAATACAATGGACACAATGGCCACATGGAAAACACCCATGGAGGACATCACCTTTTAGAGTAAGTTGTTTAGTACAATTGAGGCCATCTGACGCATATTTATACTGATTAAAATATGACCCTAGTGTTTTACCTCTCCTATAACCAAAGTGACACTTGTCATCAAGCATATGACTGAGTTTTTAATCAGACATAAGTATATTCCAGTTACGTTGAATAACTTCACAAAACATGTTAGTATTGCACCCATATTTAGTAATCAACCTGAGTGGAGATACAGTCTGAGTGTTTTCCTTCCTTCAGACCTCTCCTTAGAAGCCACCTGACTACAAGCCATGGTAATGGTCCCAGGCTTATACCCCCGGCGTTTAAATCTGTTGACCATATCCTTCCTGAAGTAATCATATTTCATGGAGTCAGAACAACTCTGTTTAAGTCTCATAAATTGGGATTTTGGTATATTATGAATAACATGAGGCAGATGGTGACTAGTGGCATGTAATAATGAATTGTATTCAAAAAATTTGCGGAACACTTGGGTGTCCAAAGTGTCATCAGAATTCTTTGTAACTAGAACATCCAAAAAGGCAATCTGGTTCCTGTCATGGTTACAGGTAAACTGTATACCCCATTTATTATTATTAATGTATTCCATAAATTCCTGTAAATACAGAATGTCACTCTTCCATACTAACCAACAGTCTTCAAGACAATGATGCCAAATATCCATTTCTGGCAAATATAGATTATGAAGGGGATCATAAATTAGTTGTTCCTCTATATAGGCCATAAATAAATCATCATAAATGGGGGCAAAGGATGTCCCCATTGCTGTCCCCCATGTTTGCCAGAAACAGTTGTCCTGATAGTAAAATACATTCTTGGTTAATACATGTTCTGCTAACCCAATCAGGAGGGTATTGAATCCAGGTGGGTAAAGTTGAGAGATCTCCAGCCAATATTCAATGGCAAGAATTCCCGCCCAGTGGGGAATGTTGGTATAGAGGGCTGATACATCCAGTGTACAAAAGTACCAGTCAGGTTCAGTTTGGGCATCAGCTAAGATCTGTAGAAATTTGGTCGTATCCTGAATACGAGCTCTAAAAAATTTAAGTAGAGGGCGTAGATACTGGGTAGGAAACACCAACAATGGTTCAGTTAATGAACCTCTACCAGAGACAATAGGTCTCCCAGGGGGATCTGACAAAGATTTGTGAATTTTTGGTAGTAAATACAAATGTTGTCTTTTGGGATCTGTCACTATTAGATGTTTAGAAGTGGTTCTGGAAATTATCCCTTCCTCCACTGCCAAATTAATAAAACTATCAATAAGGTGTTTAAATGTAGGTGTGGGATCCAAGGGCATGGGCATATAATATAATTGATCATTGAGCTGTCTATGAGCCTCATTATATTTCTCCCAGTCCATTACCACAATAGCTCCCCCTTTGTCGGCCGGCAGAATGACCAAGTCTGTGTTAGATCTAAGTTCCTGTAAGGCTGTCAGTTGACTCTTAGAAAGATTATGCGATCTTGATTGTACATCACCATACCCAACATGTAGATCTTTCAGTACTTGATTTAAAAATAGCTGAACAGTAGGGTGCATAGGCGGCATGAAACTAGATTTCTGAAAATGAAAAGAGTGATCAATGGAAATATTCTTCTCTTTATCAAAAAATAACTTCAAATTCAATGTACGACCAAAGGAGTACAAATCCGAAACAAAATCATCCTCAGTCACAAAAAATGCAGGGATAAAGTTCAGACCTTTATTTAACAGGTCAATTTGAGTAGTTGTTAAAACGTGATGATATATTAAGCACATTACAATCACTTATTTTTTGCTCATTATCCGTAGTAATGTTTCCACATTGGGTATGTCTATGGTGTTTCTGCCCTGCCCTGCGTTGTCCAACCCTAAAGGGATGTCCCTGTTGCTGCGTTTGGCTGTGGGTGAGGCCACACGTTGCCTCAATATCAATCATCAAGGAAGATTCCTCACCTGATGTGCCCCCAAAGGAGGAAGTAGGCTTCCTTAGAATCGACGTAGGTCATTCTCTTTTGCTTGGTTTAGGCCCTAAATTTGAAAGTTTCACATTCTTCTGGGGGCCAAAAGGCCTACCCCATTCATAGTCTGCCTGGTCCTTGTTGAATTTGTGTAATTTTTTCTCCTTCAGATGTATTTTTAAGGACAATAACTCCTGACTCAATTTTTGAAGACAAGTGTGATAACTGCCCTGTCCTTCAAATTGTTTAGTCTCCTCACAAAGTTGAGTAACCTCAACCAGACCATTATCTATACACCGATCATAATAAGAGGCTAAGACCACTACAAAACCCATAGAGGCCTGCTGCTGCACCGTAGCCCACTGCTGGTCCAAATCCTGATCTATAAAAGGTACTAAAGGTTGCATCCTAACACAAAGTCCTCTTGGGCTAATATTCTTGGCCATATAGGCTTTAAAAATTTGAAGATGCCATACGTTGGTCCTAAGGGTTTTCATACTCTTTGATAATTTTGAAAAAACATCACTACAATCGGTATTATTAGAGGCCTGATCAGTTGAACCCTGTGAATAATGCTAGTTGCCCAGACCAAAAACCCAGTATCATCACGGTCAGATGATAGACCTTGTAAAGGCTGAGCTCCATATTATTTATTGATAATATAAAATCTGCTAAATTGCAGTATGAAAATATTCAACCTGCAGGAGGCGCCCGAGGGTGGTTGTGGCCCAAAAAGTATTGACCAAAATAAATATATAGAAATGCTCCATAAAAGGAACTAATAATATCTCTATTACCTGTTAAGATGGACACAAGAATCCTACCACCTAAAATGGTTCACAACATAATTCAATCTTGAATCCAAAGTCAAATATTGCAGTACTACATAACAAGTCTAATGTATATCAAAACATATAGATATACAGAGGACAATGATAGCCACCACACAATTATATCAAAATAAATTCACAAAAGCCCATTCAAAGGGTAAATCGGCCCAGGATAACCTGGACTCAACAACGTGGTGCTACGTACCTCTGTTAGGGTTATTTAGTATTGCCAATCAAGACCACAGGATACAATAATAGCCCCTACTGATCCTTAATAATTTGACCACAAAAAAACATTCCACTGAACCACCTCTAATCTGTAGTGCTACGTATCTCCGTGGTTATTTGATATGTGGTTATCTATTAGACAAAGAATAAATAGAGGAGAATAGCAAAAATCCCCTCCACTTGAGATAATAAATACTGCAATATATCTCAAGGGTCCTGTGTCCAAAAGAGGTAATGAGGATACTACGTCAACAGCCAAACTTGGATAAACAACATATATCCACTATTCAGCGCGTCCAGTAAGGAAGACCATCAAAAAAGTAACATATATCCCAAGCTGTGAATGCTATCCTGAGAATGATTTCCTGAATATAATACCTATGTGTCCATACTCAAAGAGAATATATCATGTTAAAAGAGCCCAGCCCATATAAATTAAGGTCTACCAATATATATGAATTCTGTACCAAAAAATCTGATATCAAATACCCTGCCCGTATTACGGCTACTGAAACATTTTATTTAATTCATCCTGATACAATGGACACAATGGCCACATGAAAAACACCCATGGAGGACATCACCTTTTAGAGTAAGTTGTAATACGGGCAGGGTATTTGATATCAGATTTTTTGCTAATTGTTCTTCTGATTGGGTTATCTGCTTAGCTACCTACTCCTGTTCGGCGTTTTATGCGGGCCAGATATCTAGACCTGTTAAATACTGCATTAGTCAACATCTGAGTGATATTAAACATAAGAAAATCATCAATGCTCTTTATAAGCATGTTTTGTCTTATCCAGCTGCATCCTTTAGATTTACTATTATTGATATGATCAAGGGAAACCGAGGTAATAAAATTGGCTGGCACGCTATCCTTAACTAAAAAGAAAAATGATGGATAATTAGATTAGGTGGATTACTTCCCCCAGGACTTAATGAGCAATTGTGAACAGCCAATGATCATGTTGATCATGTGTCTTTGCTTGAATTGGTTTTATATATATATATATATATATATATATATATATATATATATATATATACAGCTTTTTGTGTAATTTCTCCTTACACTGAGGATGGCATTGTTTTACTTGCAGAAACCGGTCTGTTGCCATATTTGGAATAAAATGATGCTTCTACATCACTATGTGCTGGCTATCTCATTTGGTTTGATGAGTTTAAATACTTGGGATCAACAGTTCAGAGTAATGGTGAGTGTGGAAGAGAGGTGAAGAAGAGAGTACAGGCAGGACGGAGTGGGTGGAGAAGAATGTCAGGAGTGATTTGTGACAGACGAGTACCAGTAAGAATGAAAGGGAAGGTCTACAAGAGGGTAGTGAGACCAGCTATGTTATATGGGTTGGAGACAGGTGCATTGACAAAAAGGCAGGAGTCGGAGCTGGACATGGCAGAATTAAAGATGTTACGATTTGCACTGGGTGTGACGAGGGTGGACAGGATTAGGAATAAGTATATTAGAGGGTCAGCCCAGGTTGGAAGGTTTGGAAACAAAGCCAGAGAGGCAAGAGTATGTTGGTTTGGACATGTGCTGAGGAGGGATGCAGAGTATATTGGGAAAAAGGTGCTAAGGATGAAGCTGCTAGGTAATAGGAAAAGAGGAAGGCCTAAGATAAAGTTTATGGATGTGGTGAGGGAGGACATACAGGTGGCTGGTGTGGCAGATCAAGATGCAGAGGACAGAAAGAAATGGAAACAGATGATCCGCTGTGGCGACCCCTAATGGGAGCAGCCAAAAGAAGAAGTCATAAAATGGATGATATCCCTAAAATATGGATCAACAGACAGGCCAAACTGTAATGTTTTGTGTTGCATACATGCAGAATCTCATAATTAAACTGAAATTCTTTTAGCCATTTATAATGGTCTATATTATGTTATCGCACGCTTACAAAAGCGAATAAATAATCAACCCCATGTAAGCGAAAGCTTACAATGTCGAAACCTCAGAACAACGATTTTTTCCAAGGGAAAAAAATCGCTGTTCCAAAATTAAAAAAAAAATTTAAAAAAAACTTTAAAACATAACCCCCCACACCCCCCGACGTGGGAGATTGTGCCCCCCACACCCCCCCTACTTAAATATACCAACTCTGAGATCGCACTACAGTGCCAAAAATGGCAAAGTAATGAAAGCAGCCAAGCAAATTCTTTCCCAGGGAAAGAGTTCACTGAACGGCCGGTTCGCTATTTTGCCTTTTCGCTCTTTTCGGTTCGATCAAGATGCATTCGACAAACTGCTTCTGCGATATGGTAATAGGGAACCATTTATAAGATGAGTATAGGTAACATCAGTACAAAGAAAGCATAGCTAGAGTTGTAGTTTAATTCAGACTAATTAGACCAGTCGATCAAGACGCATTTGACAAACTGCATCTGCGATCTGGTAATAGGGAACCGTTTATAAGATGAATATGGGTAACATCAGTACAAAGAAAGCATAGCTACAGTTGTAGTTTAATTCAGACTAATTAGACCAGTGCTAAGACCATGAGGCCAGTAATAAATGCTCTTCACTATTGAAGCCTCCCAATATGGAAACAGAACAGTAAACAAGCTCTTATATTCAACTAGCTAGTGGTAATATATTCATTCTCTTTCCTGTTCAACCACTCCTTTTTTTGTATTGTGCCAAGTTTCATTTTTTTAAGAATTTAGTGAATCAGCAACTGAGATAGCCCATTTAAAATGAATTTATTGCATTGTCTTCACTGCTTTTACGCATAAAGTGTCTGCTACACAAACACTACAGGCATTACAAATCATGTTCAGTATATTTTTATCCTCTCCGATGAAAGTTGTTAGTGTCCATTTAAGAGCCTTATCAGAATATCCAGTCTTAGGAGTTTAAGATATGTGCAGCATTATCAGACCATATGACTGTCCAGCTTGCAGACAGGATTTACTCCGTCTCTGCTAGTTTGTTATTATGCCTTTTCAACACATTTGGCTGAGTGTCATTTTCCATTTACAAGCATTCACATTTATGATTTGCTTCTTTATTAACTTTTGTTTTCTGGGAAAGTCTGAATGGGCTTATAACCAATTTTCAGTGTAATACCAGGGAGCAAAAGCTCTTCAGTTTCAAATACAGCATTTTTTAACATTTGAGTGTAGCAACAAAGCAATTGTAGTTACACACATTTGAAGGTGTACAGAGTTGAATTAGAAGAAAAAATGTGATAAATTAATGGAATTATACAAGTTAATGGCAAAGAATTTCATCATTTTTTATATATTTCCAGTGCATCCTCTTTGTTTTCTTTTAAAACAGATGTTGTTTGATAGTGATAATAAATAATTGAGAATACAATGAAATTGCAGAAAGGTGGTATAGTGGTGCTGATGGTATGTATATTGTGTGGGTATGTGGAGGAAGACAGCAAAGTTAATTTTAAGAATTTTGTTACAGAGCTAAAGAAAAAACTGGCTGATCATTTTACAAAACGTCCTTGTTTTGGGTCAGTTTGAAGCGTGGTTGAAGAGTGGCATAATGCTTCAGATTCTGCCCATTACAGTTTACACAGTTTTTATTTTCTTGCAACAAGACTGGTTATGATATGTTTGAATTATCTTTTCTTTGACCTTTACTTGGACATAGTGTCTACCATAAATATCTGTGATTTATTCTGTACTGCTTACCAGTTTACCTTCAAAATATAAAGGATCTTGGTTTAGCTTCTTTACCATCAGCTTAAGTTTCAGACTGTAGACTTTCCCATGGCTTCTGAATTCTTAGTTTAACATCAACCTGTAAATCTGCCAGTTTTCTGCAGTCTCTGTAAAAACAGGATTATTACATTTGTTGACTTCTTTCCAGCATATTCTTTACTTTGTGATTGTTTTCAGGCATCCATTTTGTAGCAGAAGTACTCTACTTTTCAAGCTTCTGTCAGTCAACAGTTGAACCGGTAAGTGAATAGATTCAAAAAGTGGAGAATTTCTGCATTCCAAAATTGCAAGAAGGCACTCCTCAGGGTACAGTTGTGTAAGTTAAATTTACCACGGCAACAGATATCTGAATGATCGTTACTGCAGTAGTTCTAGCTACATGGGTTATATCCTGCCAAGGATATAACTGCTGGCCAGTTTCCAAAGCTTCAGATTAGCTTCCATGTGCCGAAGCTGTCAGGCGGTTTGAGCTGAGCTGAATGGCAAGCTTGAGTGCAAAGCCCTTCACAGCTTTTCTGCCACCAGAGAGACAGGGAGGCTGAGCCCTGAAAGAACATGTTAGGGACAACAATATCCACACCCTGGCATACAAAAACACACCAAGAACTAAGATGGATGGATGGAGTTAATGGCAAGTTGAATTTACTGATCACTGCTGCAGTAGCCTAAGCTATATGGGTAGATTTCCTCAGTTAACTACATTTGATTGGTGGAAGGAGAAGAATCCAGGAGCTTCTGGAGAATGGTTTTAGCAAAACTTGATCTGGGCCAAGAGAAGGAATCAAGCTTATAGTGCTTTGTAACAGTATGTGCAGAGGACCAGGTTGCTGCTTCTAGAATACTTCCAGAATAAAAATCCTTTGCAAAAAGCTATTGATAAAGCCAAGGCCCTGGTAGAGTGGACCTTGACCCTGCTTGGGATAGTTGTTATGGTGGATATAACAAAAGGTAATAGCCTTAGACAACCAATTGGAAATAGTCTGTTTTGACACAGACCGTCTCTTCTTACTTTCACACGAAATAAACAATCGATCTGTATGTAGATCTGAAAGATTTTGTTCTGTCAAGATTGTACCTGAGTTGTTTGTGGACATCCAAGGTATGGAGTATCCTCTCTCCCTCATTTTTAGGTTCAGGAAAGAAAATGGGGAGATGGATAGTTTGATTTAAAGTAAACTTGGATACCACTTTAGGCATACAAGAAGGATTAGTTCTCAAAGAAACCCTGTCTCTAGGAACAATAAGATAGAGTTGACTCACCATAAGAGCTTGAAACTCAGATACCCTTCTTACAGAGGTCAGAGTAATCAGTAAACTATTTTCCATGTTAAGAACCTAAAGTCAGCCAGATTAGCTGTTCAACTGGAGCAAATGTGAGCTTCTCTAAAACACAATTAAGCTCCCAAGGAGGGGTCACCAGTTTTCTTGGAGGCATCTTATGCAAAACCCCTTTCAAGAACATTTTGACATGAGACGGCATTGGAAGAGTAGGATCCATGGACAGACATGCTGAAATTACTTATAAATAAACCTTAGAGGAATAAGAAAGGCCATAAGATAGTAACTCACACAAATATTGTAGAGCCAGAAAACAATTAACCATAAATGGTGCTGGTTATGCTGTTAGCACCAGCTAGAAAACCTTTTTCGTTTACTAATATATGATTGTCTAGTAGCAGGCTTTCTTGCCTCCTTTAGTACCTGCTGCACATCCTTGGTTAACAGGTGTCTAAAAGGAATTAAGACCCTATCATCCAAGCAGTCAGTTGAAGATGATTGATGTTAGGGTGTATCAAACATCACTGTTCTTGTCTGAGTAGATCCACAGTCTGTGAGGAAGCTTGTGGTAATTGCAACTGGCCATTTCCAAAAGATGGGAGAACCACAGTTTCCTGGGCCAGAAGGGAGTCACCAGAATTATCTTAGGGAATTCCTTCTGAATCTTCAGAAGTACCCTGGATATTAGTGGAAAGGGTGGAAGAACATTCAGGAACATACCTGTCCAAAGAAAAGAAAAGGCATTAGTCTTCCAGGCCTTCTTGCATGGAGTCCTAGAGCAGAATCTTGCTTTTTTTTTTTTTTTAAGAGAGGAGGCAAAGAGTTTACTTCTCACAGATGGATCAAATTTTGGAAGACACCCAATCTAGTTTCCTTTCATGAGGGTCAGCCCTGGTCCTGCACAGCTTATCTGGCACCCAATTTTGCTCATACAGAATGTATGATACCTGTAGAGTGAGACCGTGCTGTGAAGTTATGTCACAAGCTAACATGGATAGTCTGCAAAAGGGATATGACCTGGTTCCTGCTTGCATGTTGATGTACCACAAAGACTGTGGTATTGTCTGTTACCACTTGAAGAGATGGTTCAGAAGGTTGAGTGCTTTTATCAGGGCAAGCATCTACTTGAGATTTATGCTTGTGTCTGTCCCAGGTATCCTACACACCCTGTACTTTTGTCCATCCCTAAACTATTCCCCAAGTAAAGTCCAAAGCGTCTGTGGTAACTGACTGCTTTGGAGCAGGGAGGGAGAAGAGGCGACCTGGATTTAAGGCCATCTGTTGTCTCCACCAAAAGGTTTCTCTTTTGAAAAATCCCAGCACTGTTATTTGAAAAGATAATGGGTGTTGATGCTGGGGCCAAAGAGATTTCAGAAACCACTGCTTCTTTATCATGTGTCTTGCTAGTGATGTCATGTAAATCGTAGAAGACATGAGACACAAAATCCTGAGGTACTCCCCCGCAATATCATCACAAAAATGTGTTCAGGACACCATGAATAAAATGTATTCTACAAGTAAAGACACAAGCTTTTCAAAACCACAGATAGCTTTTACAAATGTACATGAAGTGTTAAAAAGAATTTAAAAGCAAAGCAATGTTTAAATAGTCAAGCATAAAAACGTAAGAAAACTGTAAAAACATATGATGTCACCAAACATTTAAACACACAATATATATTTAAAATTTTAAATATATAATACATTATACATTTCCTTAAATTAGCTTTCTATCTCAAAAGTAGTGCTTTCACAATTTTGCAGTGATTGATGTCTGAGTTGAAAACCTTAGAAATAGATCTAGATAAAGATTTATGTTTTTTTCCTGCAGAAGAAAAGCTTTTTGAAGTGAGGTGTCTAGTTGATATCCCAGGTACATAATTCTGTCTGAAGGAGTCAAGAAAGTCTTTGAATACTCTGTTGGAATCTCATCTTGTATGAGATCTCACATTGAAAAGGAAGATTCCTGACACCTTAAAAAAGACTCTGCAAAGATAATAAACAAGTCTTCTAAATATGGAAAAAAATTGGATACCCTGTAGCTTGCAATGAGCATAACTAGGGCTAGACACTTTGTGGACACTCTTGGAGCAGTGGATAGTCCAAAGAGTAAGGCAGAGAACTGATAATGTGATCCTGACACAAAAACTTTAAGAAACACCTGAAGTCTGGATGAGTAGGGATATAATGATAAGCATCTTTTATGTCTGGTATTACCAAGAAACTTGAAATACAAAAGAGAGGTAACAGGTTGTGATGGGACATCATTCTGAATTTGGGCACTATCACAAACAGGTTTAGGAAAGAAAGATACAGAACTGGTCTCCAAGCATTTTCTTTCTTTGGAATTAGGACCATCCTTTAATTAAAACCCTTCCCTGCTTGGGAAGAGGAGGAACTGGTTCATTCACTCCTTGGGACAGCATGTGATGAAGAACTGGTGGAAACAAAAAGACTGATCTGGAGTATGAGGAATGACCTCCTTTCCATAGATTCATAGGTTGGTACTAGGATATCAGCCCTAGGGCCTATACAAACCTAGCCATAACAATTCCCTTGTTATTTCTTCCCACATTATTTACTTCCCTGGACCCCTGTCTAGCAGGGCAACTGACATGATCCCCAGGGTGAATTTCCTATCTCCCATCCAATCATCAAGGTTCCTTTTGAAGAGAGCCAAAGAGGCGCTCTGCTTGACATGTATGTGCAGTATATTCCAGAGTCTGGGGAGTCTCTGGGTTAGGAATCTATCCCTCCAGCATGTTTTGTTCATTGAGATGACAAGGTTTGGATCCCTGGAGTGTGTGTGTCTCTGAGGGGATTGGGATTTATTTAAGTGTAGCATGTTCAACAGCTCTGGGTTTGACATGGCCTTGTATGTTAAGCAGAGATCGTCCCTGAGTAGACGATATGCGACAGAGTATAGGTGGAGTTTTTTTAGACAGTCAGCATAGGGAATCTGCTTTAGGCCTGTGATTCTTTTAGTGAGGTATTTCTGCAGCTTTTCCAGTTGTTGCAGATGTCTTGAGAGGTATATCCCAAACAGGGCGTTGTATTCTATAATGGGTCTAATGAGGGATGAATACAGTGGGATAATGACCTCCTTTTTCTGGATGAAAAGCCCTTAGTGATGAGCTGTGCCACATAGAAGGATTTCCCAAAGGGGATAACTATACATTTCTTGGCACTGAGCTTGAGCCCATGGCTCTGGCACCAAGCATCTGTTTCTGTAAGGCCCTTTTGTAGAATATCCACATTATTTGGGGATTCAGTGATGGCTCCCTGTTTGCAGTCATCTGCAAACTTTGTTAGCCAGAGTCCTTTAGTGTTGGCCTGTACTTCAGAGAAGTAGATGCCAAACAGGAGTGGACCCAGGACTGAACCCTGAGGTATTCTACTTGTCACGTGTCTCGAGCTGGATTTGGAGTCGGCTAATTTTACAGTGTGGGTTCTGTCAGTAAGCCAGTCGGCAACCCATCGAGTGACATTGGGATTAATGCCTAGCTTAGTAAGTTTATCTATGATTCCATAGTGGGAGATGGTGTTGAAGGCCTTGACGAGGTCCAGATAGGCTGTGTGGACCACCTTACCCTTGTCCACGGCTCTGGAGACTGATTCAAAGAAGTCAATCAGGTTCAGGAGACAAGATCGGCTCTTCACAAACCCAAACTGCATGCAGTCTAGTTTTTGAAGATTGCCAATGTCTTTGTTTACAAGTTCCATGATAATACGTTCCATGGCCTTGCAGATCAGGCTCATCAGACTGATGGAAGGAAGGAATTTCCTCCTACTGCCATCTATAACCTTGATGAATGGGTTTCAGAACACATTTGCCTGAAACAGTCTGTTACCAAAGAAAAAATGGAAATGCATACTTTCTAGAAGAAAAAAGGACCAGGGTGGTATGGTGTCACAAGGTCTCTTGAATAGCCAGAAAAGTTGGGCTGTCCTTGTTTTTGGGAGGTTCGAGTCTTCTTTTTGGAACCCAATCTCTGTTCTTTCCTAAAATCTGTTTACCTGCATTTTGCTGAGACTATTTATTCTGTTTTTTGCCAAATTGTATGAGGAGATAGAAAATCCCTTGGAAAATTTGGGAAATGAGGGCTGAAAAATCTTAAAGATTCCCTAGATCAACTTGCCCCTTTCATCACACTCTTTGATCGCCTCTGCAGCCGAGGGGCCAAGCACTAAATCTCTATCCAAAGGAAATTAAAATTTTCATTTTTATCATTTGGGAGGTTCTGAGAATGCAGCTATGCAAACTTCCTCAAAACAATGCCAGTGGCCATAGCCCTGGAAGGAGTCATGCACACACTGTACACAATGAGTAGGGATGTGTGCAATAGAAGAAATTAAGTTGTTCAAAGCATATTTTTTATTCGCAAGAAGAAACAGCAGATAAAACAGTCTTCCTGCTTTCTCAGTTTCTCATAATGAACTAATATATGACCCTGACAATTCAAAATTCTAAAAATCAAAGTTGCAGGAGTATACACTTTTTTCCCACACTTATCAATATTTTTCCCTTCCTTATCAGAAAGAGTAGGCATGGAATTAACTAAGTGCTTAGTAGCACTGGGGTCAACTAAAGTTATCTTTGCTGGGTTAGGTTTGGGAATAGTGTATAAAAATTTAAGAGTGAGGGACTTTATACAACCTATCTGGCTTTTTAGGGGAAGCCGGCTGACCATCAGGAAAACTGCAGACAGTAACACACACATTCTCTAAAGCAGACAGAACAGGAGGAATGAGTGTATGTTCTGGAAAATTCTTCCATAATACCTCAGCATTTTCTGAGGGACTGAGAAACATCAGTATTCTCCCACTGAAAACACTGGCACATTCTAGCAATCGTCTCAAAGAAAGAGACCTGCACAGGGAAAATCAGAAACCGAGCTCTCCTCTGCATATGAGTCAGCAATGTAAGGGAAAAAAATCTATCTGTCCCTGCATCTTCCAGTTCAGATTCAAAATCTTTAATCTCTTCAGAAAAAGAAGCCCTCATTCTTTTGCCAGAAACTTTTTTACAAGCAGGATCAATGGCCTGAATTAAACCCTGAGCCGGACCTAGTAAACTACTCCTATCCAAAGAAGTTTGATAAGGACTAGATACATTCTTGGCTTTGTCTCTATCACAAGAAAAAATGGGGCCAACCAGCCAACCATGTTACTAATGCAACAGCAGCTTCCTCAGGGATGGGCACAGCATTCTGACAAAGCAGAGAAACCTTCCCTTGTTCCCTCTCCCAGGACCAACAAGAGTGGCTTTCCCTTGCTCCTGAGGGGACACCAACATTTGCAAAGAACATGGCTAAACCATGTGAGTGTGTGTCTACCCAATAGATAGTAGGGGGGTTGGGGGTTAGTAAGGGTTAGGTCTCTGTCTATATAGGTTAATGGGTGTGGCTGCCCATGAGTGTGACTGGGTGAGAAGGGGGCTGTGTGTGTGTGTGTGTGTGTGTGTGTGTGTGTGTGTGTGTGTGTGTGTGTGTGTGTGTGTGTGTGTGTGTGTGTTTGTGTGAGCAGGTGGGAAGTGCCTGTCATACTTCCACACATGCTTGGAATAATGTGCAAAGCCTGCACCAATGGGTGGCCGGGAACCACTAGCTCTTATGTATAGCTCTAAAACTGTGCCTGAAGAGCACTAAAAGAGAATATCATTAGCCACCAGGGATAGCGTTTTAAACTTGGACCTGAACAGCACTTAAACAGAATGGGGGTCGGCAGGATCCATAAGTCACCAAGGATAAATCTTTAAACTCATGCCTAAATGCCACTTAAGCAGAACAAGGATGAGGGTGAGGGGATCCGCTAGCCACTAGGAATAACACTTTAAACTCATTCATGAACAGCATTTAAACAGACTAGGGACCAGGAGTGGGTAGAACCACTAGCCACCAGAGATAACTCTTTAAACTTGGACCTGAATGGCACTCAAACAGAAAGGGGATTGGGGGTGGGGGGGACTAGTAGAGACCAGAGATAACTAAACTCATGCCTGAATGGTTCTTAAACAGAATGAGGATTGGATGGAGGGAACCACTAGCCACAATGGATATCTTATTGCACTCATGCCTGAATAGCATTCACACATAACATAGGTCAGGGGGAATACAAGACACCAGGGAGACCTCTTCATCAATATGTGGGTGGGAGGAAACACTAAGTACCATAGATACTCTATATAGCATGCCTTCAAGGCACTTAATTAAAAAAGAATTGGCGTGAGGACCACTAGACACCAGGGATACTTTGAATAGCATGCCTTAAAAAGCACTAAAATGGATTTCAATCCATTACCCTCCTACCTCCCATAGAAGGTATTACTTCTCTGTACCACCACTAGACACAAATAATGTCAGCTATAAAAACTAAGTAGTAAGAAAAAAGTGAATTATAAAGAGGGGGATTTGAACCTTGCACCCTTGGCACAAAAAAAAAACAGCATGGTATTTTTGTTATATAATGAAATCTCTAGCATTAGTCAATGCATGTAGCACTTTGAGACTTATGAGGGAGAGGGAATGGGAATGTTGGGCATACCTCTCAACTTCGTACCACAAGACATCAAGACAAAGACAAAATCAGGGACTGATTTTAATTATTCCTTCTAGAAACATAGAAGGTCACTGAGATAATAGCTTTAGCACTAGCATGCAGTTAATTAAGAATATAAAGCATGACGCTCTAATATGTGGCATAAGGAACTGACTGTAATCATTTGTAAATTACCAGGGCAGGAAAAAAGGCACTCTGATGTTCTGACATGTATATGTTTTTTTTTGTGTGTGTGTGTGTGTGTGTGTGTGTGTGTGTGTGTGTGTGTGTGTGTGTGTGTGTGTGTGTGTGTGTGTGTGTGTGTGTGTGTGTGTGTGTGTGTGTGTGTGTGTGTGTGTGTGTGTGTGTGTGTGTGTTTTACTCTGTGTTTGTGTAGGTTTATGTGTGGAACTATGACTGACTGGGAAGTTCCTGTGTTAACACCCAGCCGCCACTATTAACTACCACAGGAAAATGCTAATCCATATGATAGTTTCGATAATTTAGAGACATGCAAATTAGCTGATAATGAGGTCTTTCACTATTGCTGCTAATGTGGCCCTGAATGGGAAAATACTACATTGTGAAAATAGGGCCTATTTACTGTAGCCTTAATATGAGTGCTGAGATTCTTTATAAATCCTGGGGTATATTTCACAGCATACCTCTCAACTGTCAGATTTTCACAGAGTGCCCAGATTTATGCCTCATACTTTTGGTCTGTTACTCATAATATTTATTGTTTTCAGGATTTTTGTGGCAAATTAATGTGGAATGAATTCACTAAATTTCAATTTTTATTTGTTGCCACTGGAGCTTTTCTCCCCGGGCCTCTACTCAAAATGGAAATATATCCAGTTAGACTAGCCCGTTTAACAAATGTAAAATAAATAAAATAAAAATAAATAATGACATACATTTGAGTTTCAGACTTCATAGCCTTCAGAAAAATGCATGGTAATGCAAGACCTTTGATTCTAGCAGCTTTCTAAGCTCATAAGAGCAATATTTAATATTTGTCCCTACTTTTGGGACTTTGTCCCACCATTATTTTTGGATTTGTCCAGATTTTTAGCTCTAAGAGGTTGAGAGCTGTGTTTCTCACTTACCTGAAACTGGATGTCTACAATTCAGAATTCAGCAAATAGCAGAAAAATGAGAATGAAGTAAAAGAAGTCGTATAAATAGAATTAGAGATCAAATTATTTGGTGAAAAAAATTTGGGGAAAATTTTATGTTTCTTTCGTGCTTAGGGGCCTGGCTGTACATAATTATTTAATATTGCATGGCTGAGGAAAATATGTTTCTTTTGGCACAAATACATACAAGATCATGAATGAAAGTAGTGCTAAGATGATGTTAGAAAATTAAGTATTGTGTGTGCTGGGTACTAGACTTGCTTCACTAATTCACTTGGTGTATAACAAGGCAACCTGTGAGATAACTAGGGGTGATAGGGAGGTGTGCAGAGGCCACAGGTTCCATGGTACTTACTATGTATTATTTCCATCTTGGGTGTCAGGATAACTGAATATGAATGTACCTCAAGAACTGGTCAAGGTGTGTCTGTATGAGTGTTTGTGTATGTGTGCACATTTGTATTTGTGTGTGTGTGCATGTGTGCGGGTTCATATGACACCGTCGACAACTGACTACACCGACAACCAGCCCTGTAACACAAATTTAACGAAACCACACAGCATCGACACTTTAAATAACCGACACTGACACCATCGACAACGCGCTACACCGACATCGCGTATTACAGCTAACGGGTTCTAACATATGTGAGGTAAGGGATGTATTTCTAAACTTATGTCACTCAGTCTAACATTACAACTACATCCCCTACCTCACATATGTTAGAACCGTTGCTGTATGCATGTCGTGTTTTCTGTCACATATGGTGTCGGTTCGTTATTTAAAGTGTCGATGCTGTGCGGTTTCGTTAAATTTGTGTTACAGGGCTGGTTGTCGGTGTAGTCAGTTGTCGGCGGTGTCATATGAACCCCCATTCACATATGATTGTCATAATTCTTATCCATATGTCTCACATTTTACATTAGTATGTGATATAATGGTGTCTATGCAAGGCTTGCTAAGAAAACTGTGTATAAGAAAGACAAAGCCAGAGAAAGCAGTTTCTGGTATAAAACAATAAACCAAGCAAGATAACCATACACCTGTAACTTCCCATAGAAGAGTATAATGTACAGTGCATATACATAACAGCCATTCCATACAAGTATTTTAAAACTAAATTTATGGATTATATGTAAGGGTTTTACTTCCACACATTTTCAGACCGATAGGTCCATAAAGAGTACTTGTCTGAAAACAAACTTTGTTCAAGTGAATTAGCCTGAGATATTTAAGAAGGAGCAAACTAACAGAAGTTCATTGGACATGTTGGGGCATAAATTACTTTTGCCATATGATTGTAGTACTTCCAGAACTTTCATAACACATCTGTATCATGCAACATACCAGAGGTAAAGGCATGAGTCAGGAATGATTTAAATGTATTTATTCGTTTATAATGAAAGCATAACTGAATATGTAAAGTGACACATGGCTATGTGCCAGATCTTTATAACTGCATAGTCTATGGCTAAAACTTATCCAAAATAAAAAAAAAGAAAGATAACATAAATTACATTATTAAATCTGTGAAAAGAATCAGAAAAAAAATTGAACGATCATCATATTTAAAGCTTCTCCCAGCTAAACAAGTATTTTGCCTTCACCATGTAATCTACATTGATACATTTGCGAAATGCAATGACTGTAAGGGGTCTCATTAAACACTGGTATCAGTGTGTGCTGTTCCTTCAGAGACAAATATGCTAAATCCCTGTGCATAAATATGTTCCTGAAATCAGAGTAGGAGTTCTAATATCTAATAGCAAAGTTGTTTATATTTATCCATCGCTGGGCCTGTTTGTGTAGGTGGATGTGCGGAGTGAAAGCCAAAGAGGCAATGTTTAATGGAGGGTGAAAAATGGCATGTTTATTCATCAGTTTGACAAACAGCAGCTGCAGCAAAGGGAATAAATGTAGTAGTCTCCTGTTCCTTAAAAAATGATGCAACTGACAGGAAAGAAATCTATACAGAAGGAACAGATCCAAGTAGCCCAGCAGAGTGACAGAGAAACAAGGGAGCAGACTCCATGCTGATAATATGCCTTATCTCCCATGACCTAAATGCCACAGCATTAATAGATTTCAGAGCAGCACTCCCGTATCAGTGTGCATACATCAGAATGCACACACTGTCTTCCTCAGCTTGGCTTCTGCTGTTTGGGGGAGATGAGATACTTCCTGCATCATTAGGCAGCGGTTACTCTCAACAACTGAGATCATTGTTACAGGACAAGGGGTTGAAATCCATATTAATGAAGATCAGAATGTGAACTTCTTGGAGCAGTGCCTCTATATCGGAGATTTATAAAAAGGCAAACACAGGAACAAACCCAGTAATGAGGATCGCCAGTATGTATTAAGTAAGCTTGGCTCCTGTAGGCTTAGAATGTTACAGAAAGCACGCAGAACAGATAATGCTGAATAAGTTATCATTTATTTTTCTAGGCTAACATTTTTTCACAATCCCCGCATAGTTTATTAATCTGCTCACATATTAAAGTCTGACCACAGAATGTTACTACTGCTTTTCTTTTAAATGATTTTAAATCACTTCCCACAAAATAAGGATGTATGGTATTTGACCTTTGCTCATAGATGGACTCTAGACTGTGCACTGTTTTAAAATATAAAATCATGGATGCCACACTGAGTATTACAAGACTATAGCACACAAATACAACTATACATAAACACACACCAGCCCACAGACACGCACGCAAAGAGTGGATGTGACAAACTATGAGGGTGTGTGTGTTAATGAATTTAACGTCAGCTGGGATTCAGAGATGCTTAATTCAGTGCACAGTGTAAGCTGAGATAGATAGCATCCATAGTTAGGTACTAAGCTATCTCCCTGAAGGCATTTATAAGTCTAGCCAGAATGTGTTGGCTTTCACCGCCCCCTTAGATTAGTTCCCTGTGCCTCTGTCCAGCAGAGCCACAAAGTCATTCATCGGATCTTAAGTTTATAAATTAATACCAGGCTAACTGCCCTTGTGGACCACTCATGGAAAGTTTGAATCTTAAAAAGGAAGATTTCTCAGATGTTTGTTCAGATACTATTTTAGACATAACATTTAAGGAAAAAATAGAACTGATTATAACAGTAGTACTAGATTAAAGAGTATCAAATAAATAAAGGTAAATATAAATGTTGTATTATATGATACTCTACACTAGGATTATAGCTAAAATATAAAACCTAGGAATGTAGTAACAGAACAAGACAAGATGTATACAAACAGAAACAGAAAGATGTCAGAATAAGTAAACGTGTATATGGTTAAAGAATGTAAATTTGTCTACAAGTGTGGGAGGTTGGCATAGTGGTTAAGATGTTCACATTATAGGCACATGCCCAGTGTGTGGTCAGTTCAAGGTCATATACTTTAACATAGGCTTGCTGCACAGTGATCAAAACAGCATGGTATGTGCTGCATGCTAATGAGTGCATAATGACATATAAATGATGAGCACTCTCCAGATGACTCACATGAAATATCCAAATAAAGAAACCCAGAATGCTGGACCAATTCAGGGTCATATAGAAAGGTGGGACTGCATGTCAGTGCTAACCCATTCTGACTGCAGAGATATGTGGTGTAAACTTAGAATAAAAGTAGCAGTAACAGCATCTGTTGGTTGCTGCCATTAGATCCAGTGCTCACATTGTTGTGCATTGGGGCCATCAACATCTATGGAGGAGGCACAGACAGTGCCTGATGTACTGCCATCTGATAGACCAACAAACTGTGGACTGCTTCCAAGTGGAATGGTTACTGCAAGGGACCTATCTGGACTGTGTCATCCACAAGTGGAATTGAGGGTATTGGTAGTATGTTAATTCCTGTGGACAAAGAGGTATGTGCAGCATTAGCCATTACATCTACATGAATTTCCAGTGACCTTTGGCAAACAAATTAAGGCTATTACAGGTGCAAGCCTTGCAAATCATAAACCAGTTCCTTGACAATATGCTACAACATGTGGAGAAGCATATCTCGCTGTCCAGGACAGCAGAAAACAGAAACATCATGTGGGCCTTCTATGACACAGCCTGTTTGGTCTTGAGATTCAATTGCCACCAAGCCCCCATCAGACCCAGAAAGCCTGCAATATCTAACCAAGAAAGGTTTTAATTCCATGAATTGTCAGGTGAACTGTAATGTCCAGAGCATTATTTATAATGTACCTGTGCATCACGCTGGCAGTTCATACAATTCACACATTTGGCAGACATTGATTTATAACAATGGTTCCTATGATGGCACTTCCTGGAGGGTTACCTGACTGGTGGAGGTATACACATGCCAGATAGACAAGCATAAATAATTGGCACCATGCATGCTGGGAGCAGGCCACATGTGATATTTGATATGTGTTAAAGGCAGTACCAACTATTTCATAGAGTTTTAGTTGATGACCCTAACATGTAAGCTTCAGGCCATTCAGGAAATGGACACTATTACAGCCCACACAAAAACCCAAAAGAGTGAATCAGATGTTTGGTTGACTGAAGAGATGTTTATAATAGTTAAAAACCTCCAAAGGGCATTACAATAGAGTCTGGACATATACAGTCAGCTATGTGTTGTCTGCCATGCTCCACAACTTAGTATTGTGCAAAGGTGCAAAGAAATGGAGCAGCTGGTGAACATCATGATAGAACCTGCCATACCAGTCAAAGCAGCAGTAAAGACAGGGTGGAGATCAGGAAAGGAACAGGTAACAGCAATACAACAAAGGAAACAGAGGTAGGTGTGACACATTGCAGTACAGGCAAAGAGGTGTGATCTGGTCCACAGCTCTTCGCCATAACAAAGACAACACAGACTATGATAATGTATGCACTGTAGCCAGCTCCATGTCATAGAAGGATAAAGTGCTGACCACAGTGCAGCCAACGTGAGTTCGAGTGGCAGCTTGGATTCCTGTAGAAGCTGGCTGTACAGGATGATACTGAGCATCTGCTCCTCCATTCTGTGGGAGGGAAGTGGCTCACCACACTACTGACACATTGCTGGAGCACTAGGTGTTACACCTAGTACAACCCAAATGTACTGTGCTTGTGTTCTCTGAGTGCATTCACACTCTTAAGCCAAGGGGACTTCAAGGTGTGGAGACACCCTTCCCCATGTAAGACAGCAATAGCAAGTTTGGAAGAGCTACCAGTGGGGAAAGGGTTTGTTTCTGGGGGGACAGGGTAGGCCACTCTGCTGGATAATTAAGATGGCACTCTACCTACTATCCAACTCTCACTGTGGACTTAACAGGGAATGTGGGGTTGTTTAGGATTCCCAGGCAGGAACTAAAAGGCTGTAAGGATCTCACCTAACCCAGGTATACTCAGTTCTTGCCACCTTGGAATGAATGGCCTGAAAGCATGCAGGTAGAAGAGCCATCAAAAGAGCTCCTGTGGGGAGCAAAAATAAATACATGGTATGCATTATGACAGGCAGGCTGTGCACAGCAGTACATGGACTGGACAAACTATGCATCAAACATCAGCATACCCGCATAGGTATGGGATGAGCAAGGCACAGTCATCACTTGCACAGGCAGAGGAAACACAATGACAGGTGACTCCAACACTATAATAGCTACCAGCTACATAAAATCCCTGCTCTCCAAATTAAAACCTTGCTCTGCCTCCATTGACAACATCCCCTCTCAGTTTCTTCAAATAGCTGCTGATCCTCTTGCCCTTCCTGTCTCTATCTTAATTAATCGTTCTATCTCAGAGGTAATTCTACACCCTACCCATGCACAAAAGAGGTAACTCCACAGACATCACTAATCTCAGACCTATTGCTATCCTTTCTCCTCTCTCTAAGATCCTCGGAAAATGTATCCATAAACAAGTCGTGCACTACCTAATTCAAGAGAATCTGATTACACCAACTCAACATGGTTTTAGACCCAAACATAGCACCACAACAGCTCTACTATCCTTCCTAAATAATATTTCCCTTGCTAGAGATAACAAACTTATCTCCTGCCTACTCTTAGACCTCTCAAAGGCATTTGACACAGTGTCCCATCCTCTACTACTACAAAAACTAACCACTCTTAACTTCTCCTCAGAAATTATAGCATGGTTTGTCAGCTACCTCACTGACCAATTCCAAGCTGTGAAATGGCTTTTGCTCACTCTTCTCTTCTTCCAGTTAAGATGGATGTCCCTCAAGGTTCCATTCTTGGGCCACTATCATTTAATATCTTTACCAATACTCTCTACTCCTCCTGCCCCCTCTCATCATTAGTACAATATGCTGATGACTCTACTGTCATCTCTTTCGCTGACGCCCCTTCTGAGCTCATCTCCACCACACAGTCCACCTTCAACTCCGTTAAATACTGGCTCTCTAAAAATCAGCTAATACTCAACCCCCAAAAAACTAAATTACTACTTTTTCTGCCAAAAAACTTCAACCGTATGAAATCCTCTTTCTCAATATAGTCTTTAGATAACACCTTAAAAAAGGTAGAGTCTAACACAAAATTACTAGGAGTTATTATTGATGATCAGCTCAAATTTGACTTGCATGTCAACAGGAGTATCTGCAAAACTCATCAGAAACTTGGCCTCCTATACCGCAATAAAAAATTCTCTCTAGGGAAGCCAAGATAACTCTTTCCGATGCCTACCTATTACCAACTCTACCATATAGCTTTCAGATTTTCACTAATCTCAACTGAAATCTCCTCACCAAACTTGAATCGACTATAACAAGATAGCTAGATTTGTTGCCCAGCAAACTTCTAAGTCCCACCACTCCCACTCTCTGAAACAGCTAAACTGGCTTGAACTACCACATCAGCTCCTTCTCACTCAGCTCCAGATTATTCATAGCATCCTCTATCAACCTTCCTACTGCCCCACTCTGTCTACTCTAATCTCCCATTATCTTCCAGCTAGACCTCTCAGCCTCTCAGAAGTACAACTCAAGATTTTCTATCAACTTACAAACCTAAAACCAAATTTGGATGTAACTTCTGCAGCTATAACCCTACCAAAGCTTGGAACTCCCTCCCACTTGAAATGTGGTCATATAAGCAACTGAATATATTTAAATCTGCTACCAAAGAATACCTACAAAGTCAATGGGCCTGTCACTGTAGTCATCCTCCTTAGGCAAAGTTTAACCATAAATTCTTCCAGATCTCCCTAACAAAAATAACAAAATTCAAAGTTTTTTTTTAAGAATTTAGTCTACTGTTCTGTTTGTAAGCTGTATGTAATCTGACACTGTATGCTTTTCAGATGTTTTGTATTGTATTTTTATTTCTTTTTCTTACTACTGCTTATTTCATAAAATCGCTATGTAAATGTTGCTTATATATTTAGTTGGAGCGTTTCTCCCTGGGCGTCTGCTGAAAAAGGGCTATTAAGCTCAGTCAGACAAACCCGGAAAACAAATGTAAAATAAATAAATAATAAAATAATATAATGTTGAGTAGGGTCATGGGAAGTGAATAAGATAATCACATACTCAGTGCGGTTTTAGGGAATCATGGGGCAAATCCTCCAGTTGTGGGACTGGGCTACCATGATGTAACTATTACTGCTGTCTACTGTATTGGCTTGCCCCTTTCATCGCAACTTTTGATCACCTCTGCAGTAGAGGGTCAAAGTACTAAATCTCTAACCAAAGAAAATTTTAATTTTCCTCCTGTGGCATGCATACCTGTACGCATGGAAACAGTGCTACACAATACATTGAAAAGAATAGCTTATTGTGCAGGATATAGCACTTGCTGGTTGAAGTTGCCTGAAAGGAGAGATATGCTAGTGGTTCATACTCAATCCATATCTTCAGTCATATGGTGATTTGTGCAAATAATGTATTGCAATGGACATTACTAACCAGGTGCTTCCCCTTCTGAAATACAGATAGATGGCACCAGGCTGCTCCAACATCCAAGCCACCCTTCAGGTATGAGGAGTCAATCACCTGTGCCAGTGACAACACTAATAGCTCCTCAACCTCTATCACTCACATATGTATTAGTGACTTATCTACTGTGGCATATCTGTATGTCTCAGTGTCCTCTGTTTTCTCCTTTGCATGGAATATCATATTGGTGACCTTCTAGCACACCTGTTGTAGGGAACAATTATGGCTGCCCACATAGGTTCATAGGTTCATACTAGGCTATCTGCCCTGGGGCAATTACAAGCCTAGCCCGATTTTGTTTGGCTTACGCCACCTCTTGATTTGAGTATACTGTGCCCTTTTTAAGGTTTAGTTTACTGTGCATCTGTCTAATAGTGACTCGGAAGTAATCCCCGGGACAAACCTATGATCCCCCATCCACTCATCAAGATTCTTCTTGAAGAGATTCAGTGAGGTGCTCTGCCTAACATGAATTGGAATTCTATTCCAGAGCGAAGGGAGCCTCTGGGTTATGAATTTGTCCCTCCAGCAAGTTCTATTTATTTCTGTGCTGAGGTTCAAGTCCCTCGAGTGTGTGGCTCTAAGGGATTTAGATTTACTGAGGTGGAGCATGTCCATTAATTCTGGATTGGACATAGCTTTATATGTCAGGCATAGATCGCCTCGAAGTAGGCGGTATGCAACTGAGTAGAGCTGGAGTTTTTTAACCGAGCAGCATATGGCATCTGCTTGAGTCCCTTGATCCTCTTGGTGAGGTACTTTTGGGGTCTTTCTAATTGCTGCAGGTGTCGGGTAAGGTACATCCCAAAAGGGGCATTATATTCTATGATAAGCCTGATGAGGGATGAATAAAAAGGCACGATTACCTCTCTTGATCTAGATGTGAATCCTTTCATGATGAGGTGGGCTATGTAGAAGGTCTTTCTAACCACTTTGGCAATGTGGTTGTCAAAGGAGAGATTGCTATCAACTTGGGTCCCCAGATCCCTAATTACTTTCTCTGTACTTAATGGGTTACTGCCTATGTGGTAATTTGTGGGCACATTGTTTTTGCCAAAGGGTATGACTATACACTTTTTGGCATTTAGCTTTAGACCATGGCTCTGGCACCAGTTATCCGTCTCTGTGAGACCTTTTTGAAGGATGTTTGTGTCAGCTGGAGAGTCGATTATGGCGCCCAGTTTGCAGTCATCTGCAAACTTGGTGAGCCATAGTCCTCCCACGTTGGCCTGTACCTCAGAAAAGTATATACCGAACAAGAGCGGTCCCAGGACAGAACCTTGTGGGACACCACTTGTGACCAGTTTCGAGTCTGACATGGCTCCAGCAACTCTCACTCTGTGGGTTCTGTCTTTGAGCCAGTTTGGGACCCATCTTGTGACATAGGGGTTTATATTTAAGCTGGATAGCTTATCTATGATGCCCGAGTGGGGTATTGTGTCAAATGCCTTTGCTAGGTCCAGATAGGCTGTGTGGACTACCTTCCCTTCATCTAAGGCTTTGGTGACTGTTTCAAAGAAGTCGACCAGGTTCAAAAGGCAGGATCTGCCCTTGACGAAGCCGAATTGGGTAGGATATAGTGTCTGTAGGTCCCCAATGTCTTTGTTTATGAGCTCCATGATGATCCTCTCCATAGCCTTGCAGACTAGGCTAGTCAGGCTTATGGGGCGATAGTTTCCAGGGTCCGTACAGGCTCCACCTTTCTGGAGTGGGACCACTGTTGCTGTACGCCATTCTGTGGGCACATATCCTGTAGTGAGGCTGAGATTGTACAGCTGTTTTATTTGAGGGGTTAGTTCTTCTTGGAGTTCATGTAGGACGCAACCCGGGACGCCATCTGGTCCCATGGAAGCAGTGTTTTTGCTTTGGAGAGGGCAGCCTTCACCTGAGCATCAGAGATGTTTGGGAGGCAGCCCTCTGCCGGAATAGATACTTGCTCTTTTGGGGGGAGGGGGTGGAGAAGTTTGCACTGAACCTGTCTGCCAGGATATTGGCGATGTCTGTGGGTTCAGTGTATTTTTTGTCATTTAGAATCAACTCAGAACAAGTCTGGGAGTTGCATCCCAGGTTCCTAACATAACTGAAAAAAGCCTTATGATTGTCTTTAGTGTCCTGTGCAATTTTTCTCTCGAAGCTGGCCTTGGAGGATTTTATGAGGGATCGTAATTTTTTGCTAGTACTGATCAGAGCTACCTTCCCTATTAGGGACTTTGCTCTATCATGTAGTAGCTTCCTCCTTCTGTTGTACAGTTTATTTATGGCTGGGATCCACCAGACTGGATGCCTGCCTTTGGATGATTGGGTCTTGGTTTTGTTTGGGATAGCATGATCCATGCATTCCTGGAGATGTCCGTAGAATGCGTTTATATAGGATTCTGCAGTTTGGGCCGTAGTTTCCACTGGCCCTGGGGCCTTGAAGGATTCCACTTCGGTTTTGAGAAGTGAGAAGTTCGCTTTTGAGAAGTTTTTCACTGTGGTTTTCTGGGTTGGGGATGGGGTCGGGATGTGGATATCCAGTGAAATTAATTTATGGTCTGATCTTACCAATGAGGGATATACTTCTGGTATGGAGCATAGAGTACCCATGTTGGTAATGATCAGGTCTAGTATGTTATCCCCTCTTGTGGGAGTGGTGACTAGTTGTTCCATAGCATTTGAGTTTATAATTTCCAGGAACCTTTGGGCTAAGGTGCTGGGGCTTGAGTAGTGCTCCCAGTCTATGTTTGGGTAGTTGAAGTCACCCAATATAATGGTGTTCGGAGAGATCTTCATGTTCTCCAATGTTTTCAGGAAAGCCGAATGGGATTCCTGACTTTGAGAGGGTGGTCTGTAGGATGCTATAAACTGAAAAGCAGTCTTGCCCACTGTTAGTTGCACATGGATGATCTCCGATACTTCGTGCAATGCCACTAACCTGGAGGTGTGGATATCCTTGATAAATATGGAAACTCCCTCTCCTTTTGTGGTTCAGTCTGGGTTTTGGGGCCGAAAAGCATGATATGAGGTATAACCTGGTAGTGCTGGGGTGCTCTCTGGAGCCTTGAACCAGGTTTCTGTCACTGCACAGATATCGATGTTCTCCATACTGAGGAGAGCTTTGAGTGCGTGCATCTTAAGGTTAAGACTTCTGGCATTTAGCAGCATTACCCTTAGTTTCTTGTTCCTTGTGCTGCCTATGGAGGTGGGTTTGACTTTTGAGCCTTGCCTAAAAAGGCACTATGGGGGTGGCAAGAGCCTTTGCCAATATCCAAAAGCCCAGTGGTGACAGGTGCAAGCCATCCCTAGCGAAGCAACGTGGCTTGTCGAGCATGTCATCCCAGGCTGACATACACTGGATCCCCTTTGAATGACACTAAAATTTTAGCCAATTGTTAAAATCGATCATTTTGTCTTTGTACTGTGGCATCATTCTAGGTGAGGGTAAGATGCTGCTCAAGGTCAGGGTCATACTGGCCTGGGCTACATGATCAGAGAGCTCCTCTATGTCTCTTTTCATGTAGTCCAGGGAGTCACGTCTCAGGTCATTCACACCAGCATGTACGATGACAGAGTCATATTTGTATTTGCTTTGGAGTGACCTGAGTGCTTGCATTATGTGGCGGATCCTAGCGCCCGACAGGCAGCTCACTGTGACCTTCTCTTTGTTCAGCCTGGTGAGTGGGACGTCAGTGTGTCTGACAATAGAGTCACCTATTACAAGAGTATCAGGTGTGTTATTCAGCCTTAAGGGCTGTGGCTGCTTGGCACACTGACTTTGTGGGCTATGTGTTGTGCGTGTTTTGTTTTGGGGTAGCGTTTGCTTGGATGTCTGCTTTGGAGGTCTCTGTTGCTTAGGTAGATTTTTATTTAGAGCCTCTGAGTATGTTTTTGTGTATTTATGTGTTTGGTTTGCTGATGTGGTGGGACTATGTGATACTGGAATTGTGTTGTGTGAGGTTACCTTCTCCTCCTGACTGGTTTCACCAGTTTTGAGATGAGAGAGCTCAGCCTCCAGTTTGGCTATATGGTTGCATCTCTCACATATATTTGAACCTGTTTGGAGGAGGAGAGGGTTGTCCGTGTACATGAGACAGTTGTAACATTGCCTCAAAATTCCCGGATTCACCAGCTGGACTGGAGAGGAAACCATTGACTGACCTTTGGACATGCAAATAAAGTAATATAGGGAAACTGAATTAAGACGGACCAATAGGGGTCAAGGTAATCGTAGAGAGTATAAGAGTAAGTAGTGCTTATGGTTTAATAGTGCTAACTTGTAAGATTACTTATTTGGACCAGTGAAGGGCCTTAGAATGAGAATATGGTGTTTAATTTGAGAGATAGAGCAGTTCTAAGGGAAAAAGTGAAGAGCAGACTTCGTGGAGCCAGGACATCATTCACATCCTGTTTTAGAAGCTGTCAAATCTGGCCATAATGCTCGTTTGTAGCACCCTTACCCCAGATGTTCATACCATGTCTGTAGAAGGCATGCAGTAGCACTTCATTCTCCTGGCTACTGAGCTTTTCTAGGCATTGCTTCCCCTGGGTGACTATGCCAGTATCTGTACATACCAGGACAAATTAGTGAGTGTATGTTCTACATTGCAGCATGCATATGACTATGACCAGTGATTAATAGCTGCAGTTGCAGCTAAGCACAGGCCTACCTCTCATATTGGTACTGTGCCCATGTCTCTATGTATGGCTCTGGAACCTCACACTTCTTATGGCATGAAATCCCCACAGTATCTCATGTTCACAGCTTGAGCCCTATATGTACACAGAGCCAGACTGTACTGTAACACGGGGAGCAGTGTCCTCGTCATTATGATGACCTAAGTAGGTGCCACCTCAACCAACACTGACAATGTGAGAAAGATTCAAAAGAGATGCACTGCCAGGATTTATTCTGGGATACTACTACAACCGTCTTCTAATATGTATGTTTAAAATTATGTGCTTTGTTCTGCAGTTGCAATGGAGAATGATAGGCTCATAGGTAAGTACTAGGCTGGCTGTTATTGCAGGCCATTTTAAGCCTAGCCAATTTCCCTTTTTGTGCTTGAAATAACCTGCCTCATTTGGTTATGGATCTTTGACTGGGTGGATGCCACAGAAAGCAGTGGCACCTCCACATGGAGTGGGGTATATAAGTGTTGTGTGCCACTGCATTGTACAAGTCCAGTTGTGCTTACATCATATTTTTCATTGTGTTGTCCTCTATATTTTCAGTTGTGGAAGAGGAAGAGGAGAAGGAGGAGAGGCCTTACTCTCCTTGGACTCCACTAACCACTGCTACTGGTGGTGGATAACCAGTGCCCACAAGATCCACCACTCTGGAGGGAGACAGTGCCTCACTCTTGTTGATCTAAACAAGCCACTGTAACTGATCCTGGACCATCAGTGCTCACTAGATCTCTCCAACAGGAGGGGGACAATGGCACCTCAGCTGGAGATGATCTGTAGGGTTCACTGGTGCCTTCCATGTCTGCCTGTCAAGTAGGTGAAGGGTTTTCTCCCAAAGCTGGTCTCATGGGTCATGGAACCTGTACTACTATTCTGATGCCATCTAAGTAGATGGCCATTGCTGAGCTGCAACAGCAAATGGATACCCACACTGGCAACATGGAACACCTTCTGGTATAACTGATGAAGCCATGTGATTGGCCAGCCATAGCAAGTAAGCTTCCAGAGGAGTTACCAGCCCATAATGTCAGCTATCAGGATGAGTGATGCCTGGGTTTGTTGTCCTCTGGGCCATCTTGAGATCTAATCATGCCAATAAACCAACCTATTCCCTTCTCTGTTGTGTTTCCTCCCTGATGTTTCATTCCAGAGTCTTTGTTCCTTTTCCAACCCTCCCCATTACCGGTTGTACAGATCATATGTGCAGGTGAGCATTCACTGTCCTCCTCACTTTTGGGGTCTCTACCACCCCTGTCTGTCTCTTTCTGTGTTCCATGCTTGTCTGTCTGCCCATGCTACCTGCCTTTCTCCTTCTCACCCACCCACAGCCATTCCTCACTACCTACCCCACCTACCTATCTTTGTGCATATTACAAAATGACCTCTCTATCGCCCCACAATTACCTTTCTTCCCCAACAGCTTATGCCTTATGGTTACCCTTCTGTTTACCACTTGCTGTTCTTCCCTTCCCTACATTCTTATCTACCCCATTTCCTTCCCATTCATATAATGATTATAGTTGCCTCTTTGCTGTACACATTCACATCGGTTCATCTGTTGCCTGCTGTGCTATCCGTTTTATGATGGAGAGCCACTGTATGCAGCTATATGCTGTTCACTGCACAATGGAGTGCACATTGACTTGGGTGTGCTGGCATGCCTTATTCCTGATGTCTGTCACAGTGGTCATATGCTCTATTGTAGTGCTGCTCCTGTCATATGTTAGGACAGTACTGTTTATCTCATCATCACTAGAGCTCTTATTTCTGATACAGTTGCATGGTGAGGAAAGGACTGCATTTCCCTTGACTGTCACATCTTTAGTTAACTTTCCAAAATTTCCAGTGCTTTGTACTGTGACATCAAATGGTAATTCTGTCTAGGCAAACAGCACTGGTCTATAGGTCCCACTTTCTCTTCTAGGTGTTTGTTTGTTTGTGTCTTTCGGCTTTTCCCAGTTAGGGTTCACCACAGCGGAACTCCGGTCCGCTAATGATTGGTAGTGGATTTTTACATACCGGGTTACCAGCCCTGACGCACAACCTTCAACAAAGGCACACCCCATTCACGTATACCTCCACACAGAAGACGCATTAGCTGAGAATCGATCGGGACAGCGGCTTCCTATGAGGCAACAGCGCTACCGCAGCACCACCACCGCAGTGTACTTTAAGGTTAATTACCTTGGCAAAACTCATCAAAAGGAGATTTCCCCTCTTTTCGTCCCCTTTCCCCAATATTATGTGACCTTGAGTTGGTTTATACAAGTTGAGGGAGTGTTGGGGAGGAGATACAATGCATAGGGAAAGAGTTAGAAAATAGAACGAGTTTATGGGGAGGGTTGGAAAAGGAACAAAGACTCTGGAATGAAATAGGGAGGAAACGCAACAGAGATCAAGCAATAGGTGGTCCTCTCATCATTTATTTTGTACACATGGTAGGCAGTGCTTTTTCTTCACAGCATTTGCATAAAATAATCTGGAGGTTTGTTTCCTGGTCTGAATATTTTGTATTAGCATGAGGACAGTAGCATGATGCATTGATCTTAATCAATTCTGATACATTATGATAAATATATACTGCACAGAACAAAAAAAGTGATGACTAGTAATTGCATTAAAGTAATATATGGGGTAAGGTGTCTTATAAAAGTGTATGATCATCTTGCAGATGTTAATGCCTTGATGAATCCCTGAGAGCAAAGCCTAAATGAGTTTAAATAAATCATCCTTCGCTAAGGGAATGAGCATTCATTGTTTCTATTTATCGCATCCACAAGCCACCTCAAACATTTTTATATATTAATCAGTAATGCAGTAATCCAACTTGCTTATTTCTGGATTTGTCTACCTGAAACAATTTTTTAACTTTAATGTGTAATAAGATTTTTATAGGCACTGGAAGAAGTGTGTATATTTCCTTATAAGTGTACTAATTAAGACTTTCACACAAATGTTTTTAAAATATCATTTATAGGACCTTATGAATTGTCACGATGTTTGCCAGTAAAGAGGGGGTATGCTAAAGTTCTAGTCCAAAAGTTATAACTCTGCATTTAATTTTTTTGTGCGTTTATCTGCAAATTTTCTAAAGGACAACTTGTTAGCCACAGATCTACTAATTATAATCTGTGGGGCCTTGCACTACATTAACTTGGGTACTTTTATTCCAAATGGTTATTTTGGCAAGGAAAAGTGATTTCAGTTCACTTAGTAGAGCTGGCCAATGCCACTTCAGACATTGTAACAGACAATAAGACAGGAATTCTGAAAATGTGGTCCTAAAATATTTCAGACTACAAAAAAATATGAAATTATGCATAATTTGGCAAACACTTCTTTATAACTTCATTAAAGCTTGGCAATGTGCATCTGTTTTACAAAGTGGCAAATATCTGACTTAGTAGTCTACATAATGTAGCCTGTTAACATCAGTATTTTGAAATCTTGTTTCAAAATATGCTACCCAAATTAAAGGTTTGAGTACAATTTGCTATACTTTCTTTATATGCTTATCAAAATACAATACTTTGCAGTTAATTTGCAAACTACCTTTTGTGTATTCTCACCTTGTGATGAATTGTACTTTCTTTGAAAATTTACAAGGTCAAGTAAATATCATCTGACAGCAATGGACAAATCATATTTTATGATAGAATTGTATAGTGACAAAGTAAAACTTTATTATGTAGACTAATAACTTTACCCCAAAACATGTTGAATTACCAAAGTTACTACTTTCCTTAATTTGCCAGACATCTCACAATTTTTTAAAGTTCAACATTTTTACTCAATAATGTCAAAATACCATCTATAGAACTTAAAAGACTTCATGCCTTAGACCTATGTGTTAAGTATTTAGAAAATTTTCCCCACGATATATTAAGTGCCATAGTTATAAATTTGTGTTCATTTTGCAAAATGTCTTCCTTTAGAACACAAATTATGAACAAGTGCCTGTTCTTACACATCTCTAACCTAAAGATTATGCTGGACAGGAAGTGCCATTTTATGTAGCAGCTGTTAAATTAACTAAGGCTGAATTGTACAATAGTACTTCAGAGTTAATTTTGTAGACACAAGTTACATATCCTGAAATTTGTGCCCTAAAATGCTACTGGATAAGGTAATTGGTCTGCATTTAATTTGTTACATATTTTACCTGTGCTAATTTATTAACTGGTAAATGCATTTTACTAAAGATAAATGTAGCACAAAGTTTTATTATGGAAACAATACATATGTGCAACTAGCTTAAAGGAACAAAGCCTTCAAAATAAATCTGACATAAAACCAAAATATTCTATTCTACAGAGATTGAAAAAGGGTATCCAAATACATTTAAATGCATTTTTTATAATGAATTATCTGGATGTCACACTGTCTCATCTCATTATAGCCTGCCTTGTAAAGTAAGCAGTGGCAGCTGTACTAAAGGATCAAATCCATGTGAAGTCCGATGAGATACCTCAAAATTTATTTGCATTACTGTTACATAAGTGCAAGCAAAAAACTTGCATTGATCAAACCTTGGTTTCAGTGTACCATGTTTGACGTACATTTTGTATGTATATCATGTATATATTACCACATAGGTGGTAATCCATTAAGTACAGAAGAAGTAATTAGGGACCTGGGGACCCAAGTTGATAGCAATCTCTCATTTGACAACCACATGGCCAAAGTGGTTAGAAAAACATTTTATATAGCCCACCTAATCATGAGGGGATTCACATCTAGATCAGGGGAGGTCATCGTGCCTCTTTACTCATCCCTCATCAGGCCCATAATTGAGTACAATGCCCCTTTTGGGATGTACCTTACCAGACACCTGCAGCAACTGGAAAGACCCCAAAAGTACCTCACCAAGAGGATCAAAGGGCTCAAACAGATGCCATATGCTGCCAGGTTAAAGAAACTCCAGCTCTACTCAGTGGCATACCGCCAGTTCAGAGGCGATCTGTGCCTGACGTATAAAGCCATGTCCAACCCAGAATTAATGGACATGCTGCACCTCAGAAAATCCAAATCCCATCGAGCTCTGGCTCGAGAGACTTGAACCTCAGCACTGAAATAAATAGGACATGCTGGAGGGACAGATTCATAACCCAGAGGCTCCCTTCACTCTGGAATAAAATCCCAGTCCAGGTTAGGCAGAGTCCCTCATTGACTCTCTTCAAGAGGAATCTTGATGAGTGGATGGGAGATCGTAGGTTTACCCCAGGTATCACTTCTGTGTCACTGTTAGACAGAGGCACAGTATACTAACCTCGAAAAAGGGCATAGCAAAATAAATTTAAAATGGGTGGCGAAAGCCAAACACATTCTGGCTAGGCTTATAAATGCCCTAGGGCAGATAGCCTAGTATGAACCTATGAACCTATTAAATGGTAAAAATATATTAGTCATTTGATTTAAACTTTTCTTTTTGGCTTTCTTTTTTATCTTTGAAGTGGGTTCCTACATTCATCTTGCTGTTTGTTTTGAATGAATCAAGACAAAGAGCAAAACTATATTTTTTGCTCTGAGCTTTGATCAATGAAACTTGCACAGTATATTTACATTATAAAACTTATACAAATCAGTTTTTATGGAATATGTTTTGTTATGCAACTAATTTGTTTCTGCTTCTCTGCTCTTCCTGCTGTCATAATGTTTGATCCATGTTCCAATGCACATCATCATTTGGCGTCACCAAATACTTGTCCCACTTTGCCTTACCATTGACATTCTCTTTGCCATATTCTTTTTTATAGAGTATTATTTGCAGACTCAAACCACAATGCTTCTGCCTCTGTCTTCATATTAAATGCAGGAAGAGAACTTTTGGAAGAGCAAAATATTTGTCTCTTCTAGTATAGATCCCCGACTTCTAGTTCTGCTGATTTCCCATCATCATATCAGATGCCATTGAACTTCAGAAAACATACCTGTGACAGCAATGAAACAGAGTCTATGATTCCATTGCTGTTTTGTTGCTAGTCATTTGTGTGGCCTTGCTGTGACTTTTCCTACTAGGAAACACCTAATACCAAAACTACTGCTCCTCCTTGATAAATGACACTAAATATATCACTTCTATAATTCTGGATAAATTACAATAAATATATAACTACTATTAGTCTAACGCGGTGGTGCAGCGGTAGCGTTATTGCCTCACAGCAAGAGGTTCTCCTGTTCGATTCTCGGCTGGAGCGCCTTCTGTGTGGAGTCTGCATGTCCTCCCCATGGTCAAGTGGCGTTCACAAGACATGCGTGAATGGGTGTGCCTTCGTTGAAGGCTGGGCATCTGGCTGGCACCTGGGCACCATACAAATCTACTGCCAATCATTAGCGGACCAGAGTTCTGCTGTGGCGACCCCTAACTGGGAAAAGCTGAAAGAAGAAGAACACCAACATTAGTCTAACAGTGGCTATGCAGAGGGCTTTCTCTATATTTGTGTGTGTTTGTAATTTGCTCTCTATCCCCACACCGGTGGGGGGGGGGGTTCGTAACTGAAAGGATAATGCTCTAAGAGAAAACTCAACACCTATCTATGCAGAGGCTGTTGGTTGTCCAGTACATGTGACAATGTAATTTGTCTTTGCTCGCCACACTGGGGGGGGGGGGGTCCCTAGCTTAAAGGACAAGCCTATAATGGCAAGCTCAACCCATATCTGTCCAGAGGCTCTTCTTGGTCCAGTGGAAGTGAGGACAGAACAATACGCTGCAAATCCCAAAGGAGAGCTAATATTATCCTTTCACTTGTATGATACTAAATGTGCCGTATGATATCATAACCAAGAACATCAATGTGTAAACTGAAAATGTCTTTTAGAACATGACTTAAACATATAAAATGGTGTCACTTTCATGTGACATACTCATAGACCGATGTTTAATCAGATGAATACGACCGACGTTTAATCAGATGAATACGACCGACATTTAATCAGATGAATACGACCGACGTTTAATCAGATGAATACACATTCAATGGAATACATTATTAGAAAAGAATCAGACCTCACAACCAAAAGTATCATTCAACAAAAACTGCCCTGAAAAACAGTATTTAAACCAACACATTTTCACTTATAAATGCTTCAAATTTTATGTCGTATACCTGCAGGTAAATGTTTAACCAGATGAGCAACATAATTATGATGTTTGAGTTATTTCAAAATAATCAAATACTCAGATCTCACAAAAGACTAGAAAAACATGAGTATATTAATACAAAACCCTTGGCTCATCCATTCCTTTTACAGCTATGTTCATAGATTAGTACTAGGCTAACTGCCATTGTGGGCCATTTTAAGCTTAGTTAATTACGCCACTTGAGAATCAAACCCCACACCTTGTGTCTGTAAAGTAAACACCTTAACCAGTACACCAATCTCCTACTTTATCAGCCACAGACCTTTAGTTTTAGCTTGTACTTCGGAGAATTAGATTCCAAACAGTAGAGGTCCCAGGACTGATCCCCATGGAACACCACTGGTTACAGGTTTAGGAATACAGTTAAAAACAACCCCACCTAAATCACTGTCTGCTGAGGATCATATCTGTCAGTTCTGCTTAATGCATACTTTATTCACTGGACAATATACTGTGTTTGAATCTCCAGTTTGATTCCCAACTTGGAAATCTCTATTTTCGTGTTTGCATGCCTGTCTTATGTGTTTGTAGGATTTGTAGGATTTTGTCAGGTGTTCCAGTTTCTTCTGACGTCCCAAGGGCATGTTCTTAGTGATTTGGTGGTCACCCAAACTGTCCATAGGTCTACATATCATGTGCAAGTACGTATATGTGCAACTTGCAATAGAATGGTATCTTATACAGCAGTGCTTTCTCTGCTTTGTGTACACTGAGTGCCATGATAGACTCCCGCTCCCCAGGAGTTTGAATTGGTTAGAGTTGTTATAAAAGAATGAATGACTTTTAGTTGTGTATGGGATCAGAATTAAGAGAGGTCTGGATTTAAATACAAAGCAAAAGGGGGGGGGAGGCAACAATAATAAAATATAAGTATAAAATGGCAAATGGCAGTTGATTTTTACATACCGGCTTGCCATGCCTGACGCACAACCTTCAACGAAGGTACGCCCATTCACGCATGTCTCCACGCAGAAGACGCTTTAGCTGAGAATCGAATCGGACAGCGTCTTACTGTGAGGCGACAATGCTACCGCAGCACCAACACCGTGGATTACAGTTGATTACAGTTATAAAATATCATGGGATAATCTATACCCAAATCATATATATTTTTATCTTTCCTAATGTCTGACCTAGATACCAGGGTGTGAGGTTTATAACACAAATATGATTTACAGTAGCAGATATTTTATCATTACTCTGAGTATCATCACAGGTTTCTCATCATTCACAAATATTACCACTCTATCAACATCATCAGGATCTAAGAATTAATTTAAACATTGACATTACATCAATAGTGAGACAGTTCTTACCATATTCATAACGGTATAATGAGTAGAAAAAATGTCTATCATGCAAGTTCCTAGAAAATTAGTTGTGTTTCCAGGATATAAATGATTCACTTCTTATGTTAATAAGCGGACAGAGATAAAAATTATTTTTCATTATTTCTTAAACTGTTAATGACAAGCATGTTGTCACATGCCAGCTAGGTTGCTTTGCTACTCTGTAGTATGAATAAAAGTCATATCCATCCCTTGGCTATTTTATACATACACATGCAAGTACATGTGTGTGTGTGTGTGTGTGTGTGTGTGTGTGTGTGTCTACATGTATGTAAAACCTGACTCCTAAGATACATAACATGTGTAGGACATGTGGAAAACAACTTTCTGATGAATGATGAAAGAGAGAGAAAGAAGTAGTGCAGCTGAAGAGACTAAAACCTGGAGCTTAGGGTGAGAGTGGTGGGCCCACGGTGTGCACTGCAATGTAGTAAGAAAGGAACAAACTGTTAATTGCTATTGGGACCTACTTGTACAATGTATAGTAAGATGGTGATACTAAGAGACATGTGTCAGCACAATGAGAGATTGGAAAAGCAATTCACAAAGAAACAATGGGGGGATATATGTATGCCTCCCAAATATGCAACAAAATCTAGATGATTTAGGATTTTTGCTTGGAAATGTTTACACAGATATTTTTATATCTGAAGTACACTCCAGAGAATATTTCCTCTGGTAGAAAGCAAATTTTGGAGGTGTGATGGGGAAGAAAGAGGTACTTGGGAACATATTTTCTGGGAGTGTAGTGGGTTGACAGACGTTAAGGATTCCCTGCAGGATGCACTGTCAGAGATGCTGTTTGGATGGATTGGTGTGATGAAGGAGATGATTTTTCTGAGCTATGATACAGAATCGGAACTGCCTAGACATGGTAAGGCCTTGCTGAGTCTTATTACGGTGGTTGCCAAAAAAAGCAATTACTAGAAAATGGAAATCAAAATCTAAACCAAATATATTAGAAGTAGTGAATATAGTAACAGAGATAAAACAACTGTACCTGAAATCTTTAGAAAAGGGTAGGAGCAAACTACATAGGAAAATAGGAATTGTAAGAACAATACATACAGAGGAGAAATGAGGTTTAAAAGAAAGCAGGACTTAAATGATCTATGTAATGTTTGACTGAAAATGATTGGGTAGCTTATAAGTGATGTATAATGTTTGCAACTGGGAGTGTGTAAGTATGGTTTGTCATGTAAAATGCTTGCATCTAGGATTGTGTCGGTGTGGCTTGTTTTCAATTAAAATGTATGATTGCTTATGTCATAAGTGATGGTTTAATAAAGACGTTTCTTGTTTAAAAAAAAGGGGCAGGAATTGAATAATGTACGTAATGTTGCGTAGATTGTATGATATATAGCAATGGATCTAGAACGTTTGCTCGAATGAGCAAATGTCCGAATCCATAACAACTGAACACACTTTAACGAAAGCGCTTTTATCAAAAAAGTGCTTTCGTGAAAGCATATTACAAAAAAAGAAAAAAACACTGCATTAACGTTTTAGCAGGGGGGCTTTGCCCCCCTGTGCCCCCACACCCCCCCCCACTTTATTTAATATTCTCCCTCCGAGACAGCACTACATTGGGGAAAAGGGAATTTTCCCTTATCCGCACCATAGTACAGCCTCGGCAACAGGCATACTTACGCAAAAGTGCTTCTTCTGTGAAAAGCACTTTTGCATAAGTATGCCCAGCCGTTTGGGTTTTGGACATTTGCTCATTCGAGCAAATGTCCGAGACCCATAGCAATATATGTAAAATAATGTTTGTTAATATTAATTTAATACAATCTGATTACTTGTAAATAAATCTAAATTTGCCTATGCCATAAGTGATAATTCAGTAAAGATGCTGAATAAAAAAACTTCTGCATTAACCAGCAAAATAATGCGCATTTCAGGAAATCAGTTTATTTTTGTGCTCTTCTGCAGAAAGTAGCTTTCATTTTAGTTTTGCTTCTGCCAAAATAAACCATAATTCCTGCTGGCTGCATGGAAATCTGTGCCTCACTATTTTAAGAGCAGCTAAGCATTACCACAAGTGTGCTTGGAGTTAAATTCCACATGGTATTACATGTATGGTGGCTGCTGCAGGCATAAAGGATCCTAAGCTTGTTATAAATATGACAAAGGTGAGATTAAGCTATTTAGAGAGTATTGAAATGGGAGTGGGGAGCTAATTTTCCAAGAGAAAGAGAACAACTTTATCACTGGCATTACTTGATGCAAATAGTAATGAGCAACTGTGCTTTTGTATGACTGGAAAATGGCTGTATACACACTTGCCAAATGTGTAGTTAAAGACATTGCTAAGAAAGGCAACATTTTGATTTATGCTACTGTTATCCCTCCTGAAAAGAAAATTGTGCCATGTTTAAAATAAGTTACTAGATATGGGGAACCAGCAATATATATAAAGTAACAGTGCACAGTGTCAAAACATTAGCAGTTTTATGAGAAGTACTTGAATTATTCTGACATATTGCCTAACAAAATGATGGAATTACTGAAAAGTATCTTTAAACATAGCATGACAGAGCATACTTAGAAAGTTCTGTTTAAGAAAATAAAAAATAAATTTTGTTAATAATACCAATGACAACCATTGTATGAACACTGATTTTATCTAATGTCGACCAGCCTGAACTGGAACTACATTAATTAAACAGAAGTGCAACTCCATGCTTTTCCACATTCTTAAAGGCAACACAATGTTTAAGCTGAAGATAATTTAATGTCCTTAGCATAGGTTATCATGAATAATAATTGGGACTAATGGTGGCATTGACAGAAGATCCCACACAATTGTAATATTTAGTTAATTAGTGTTTTTAACCCAGGTAGTTGACTGATCCCACGTAAAAACATTTCAGTTACAGCCCAGCAATAAGACAGAAACGTGTAAGAGAAGGAATTTTACATTCAACCTTTTCAGCAGACTAGAGAGTAGCATACATTGGGTGTTATGGAGTCAGGGAGGTATTTGACATAATAACATCTGTTCTGCAGCTATGGTGCAAAAACATTACATTGCAGTTAAAATTAAAGTAATATAGTAATGCAAACTTTTCTGCTTAAAAGTATCATTGTGAGATTATGCTATATGGTTACCATGGCAGATCTAAGTAGTTACAGTAAACAAAAGACACAAGACAAGCCTATTCAAGTTTAACCAGCTATACACATATGTATAATACTTTGAAGTACAGCCTTTGTATCATGCCTTTATTAGGATGAAGATACCTATTGTGTTGGAGGAGACAGCTCAGCAGGACATTGCTTAAGTTACAGGAGGCTGAGTGAAACAAGACCAGGAACCCCATTTTTGTAGGTATTTTAGTTGATTACATCTGAATGTATTGTATTCATATACGTTATACATGTTGGGAAGAAGTGAATCCCATAGCTTGGGTCATCAGGTAGAGAATACATGGCTGGTAGTGGAAAGATAATTATTTGGAGTGGAGAATGGAGACTAATACTACACTGTTGGATTGTGGTTACAGTTGATATGTGCTGAAAAATTTATTTTAATTTGCGCTCTTTCTATGCTGTGCTGGATCCAAAGTCTTCTTAAGACACACAGTCTTGCTGTGCTGTTTACTGCTGAATCAGAGACACAGAACTTTGCATGACTCCATCTGTAGTCTGTTTAAAGCACCAAGCCTTTCAAATTGCACACTGATAAAGAAATATATTTTGCAGCTATAAGTCAGTTTGTAGCATATATTTACAAAGTTTTCCTTCATTACAGATATGAATGATGACTTCTACAAAATCTCTCTCTGTCCCTCTCTTTCTCTCTCTCTCTCTCTGAATTACTACAGTTGTTATATAGAGTGCTAGTCACGCACATATATTTTGTTATTTCCGCTTGGTATTTTTTTTGGCCTTCTGTGAGAAGTCACATAATGTCTGTTTTTAGACTTTTCTATTGTCCTGTCAGCAGTTCTGCTGATCTGAAAATGCACAAATGCACACAGTCAGACACGGTTGCCACCCGTCCCGTTGTCAGCGGGACACTCACGGTTTGAGTGCTCTCATCCCGCTTCCCGCGCTCACCAAGCGTGGGACTTTAAAAGTCCCGTTTTTTCCCCTTTGCGCTTACATTTTAAAATTGCCGCGGAAAAGCCGAAAATACTTCCGGTTTTTCCACGGCAATGCGGCTACGTCACCACCCGGACCTGCAGTTAGAGGGATTCTCTGCTAGGTCCGGGTGGTAATGCAGCACAGTAATTGGCTGCAGCTATTTGTAGGGGGCGGGAACTTCTTGTGAAGAGCCCCATAAAGGTCGCAGCTGTAGAGCACTAAGCTCTATAGCAGCCCGGACAAAAGATCTGAATTTTTCGCCAGCATTAAACTTGAAGCCAGCATTGAAGCCAGCATTGAAGCCAAGCCAGCAAGGGAGCCAGCCCAGCCAGCAAGGGAGTCAGCCCAGCCAGCCAGCAAGGGAGTCAGCCCAGCCAGCCAGCCAGCAAGGAAGGGAGTCAGCCCAGCCAGCAAGGGAGTCAGCCCAGCCAGCCAGCAAGGGAGTCAGCCCAGCCAGCCAGCAAGGGAGTCAGCCCAGCCAGCCAGCAAGGGAGTCAGCCCATCCAGCCAGCAAGGAGTCAGCCCATCCAGCCAGCAAGGAGTCAGCCCATCCAGCCAGCAAGGAGTCAGCCCAGCCAGCAAGGGAGCCAGCCCAGCCAGCCAGCAAGGGAGCCAGCCCAGCCAGCAAGGGAGCCAGCCAGCCCAGCAATAACTGAGTGGTAAGTAGATAATTGCATTTTGTGGCTTTAGTTATTTAAAATGGGAATAGTGTGCTTTATTTAAGTTTTAATGTTTAGGGGTAGATGGGGTGTAGTATGTAGTATTTAAATCTGTGCAGTGGTTATTTTGAGACTTTTGTACTAGTTTAAAATGGGAATATATTGTGGTTTAATTTTTTAATGTTTAAAGGCAGATGGTGGGTGCAGTACCAATATTTAAATCTGTAGTAGTTAGTTTAATATTTTTGTGTAGTAGTTTTAAAGAGATAAAACCTGAATGTATATGTAATTGTTATTATGCTTGGGGGTATGATTTGGAAGCATTACTTTTAAAAGGCTGAACTGTGTATAGAAGTTGTTTGTTTCTGTTGGGGGGCAGTGAAATATAAACTTAGTGTGATGCATTTCTATTGTCGTAGCTTTTTCTGGGTATTGTCTGTATGCATATAGGAATTGTTTGAGCATAGTTTGTATTTTTTGTATGGAAATATGCACTATAATGCTGTTTTCAGGAAGTTACGATATACTGTTTAGGTAACTTTTCCTGTTCCTGCAAGTCCATGTCTGTGGTACAAGTCTACCTTTTGAGGAATGTTAACAGTTAATGTAATTCATTTATTATTCTAGTAGGTACCGTTGCCAATTTGCCAAAGCTGTTTCAAGATTGTTTTCATTTATACTTGTAAATGTGTGCATTTAATTTATTATGCATTTTTAATAAGGTTAAACTGTACTGTTTTGCTTGTAATGTGAATATGGGTGTGTTACTTTTACTTGGGCCTGTTTATTGCATTGCTGTGCTGGATTAATTGCTATGTTTTGAGGTAAAAGGAGCCCATGGAGTCTGCTGTACATTGTAGTTTGTTACTTCTCTTGCAAGAAGTATTTTTAAAAGTTAAAATGTTTGGACTTTTTCCCATTTATTTTTTTTTTTGTGGATGGATGCTCTGAAGTTAATGCAATGTATTTCAGATTGTGCTAAACCATGTTACAGGGTAGTTTGCGTCTAAGTAGCAAAGTTTTTATTTTGTGTTTTAGTGATGTCTTCAACATACTTATTTACTGTTTTCATTATAATCAGATTATGACCAGTGCTGCTGTTGGGCATGTTTATTAATAGATCATTGCGCTGTGTAAATTAGTGCCATACATTTCTTAACTGCTGTGGTCAAAAGCTAAATTAGGTCTATGGTATCCACTGTGCATTGTCATTCATTTTACTGTTTTTTGGTTCAGTGAATATGGTTAACTTTTTTGTCTTGTGGGGTGTGGTGGGCATGTTCAGTGGTAAAAATAATGCATTTCATTTTCTACAAGCTGTGTTAATGTTAGTCTTCAATGGCCAAAATGCCCCTACATTACCTCATTTACTATTTGACCTTAAACTGTTTGTAAACTCTTTTTTGCTCCATTCCTCTATTTCGCATGCCAATGTTTTTCGAGCCAGTTCTTTCACATGCCAATGTTTTTCGAGCCAGCTCTTTCATGTGCCAATGTTTTTCGAGACAGTTCTTTCGCATGCCAATGTTTTTCGAGCCAGTTTTTTCACATGCCAATGTTTTTCGAGCCAGTTCTTTCACATGCCAATGTTTTTCGAGCCAGTTTTTTCACATGCCAATGTTTTTCGAGCCAGTTCTTTCACATGCCAATGTTTTTCGAGCCAGTTCTTTCACATGCCAATGTTTTTCAAGACAGTTCGTGTGCCAATGTTTTTCGAGCCAGTTCTTTCGCATGCCAATGTTTTTTGAGCCAGTTCTTTCACATGCCAATGTTTTTTGAGCCAGTTCTTTCACATGCCAATGTTTTTCGAGCCAGTTCTTTCGCATGCCAATGTTTTTCGAGCCAGTTCTTTCACATGCCAATGTTTTTCAAGACAGTTCGTGTGCCAATGTTTTTCGAGCCAGTTCTTTCGCATGCCAATGTTTTTCGAGCCAGTTCTTTCACATGCCAATGTTTTTTGAGCCAGTTCTTTCACATGCCAATGTTTTTCGAGCCAGTTCTTTCACATGCCAATGTTTTTCAAGCCAGCTCTTTCATGTACCAATGTTTTCAAGACAGTTCGTGTGCCAATGTTTTTTGAGCCAGTTCTTTCGCATGCCAATGTTTTTCGAGCCAGTTCTTTCGCATGCCAATGTTTTTCGAGCCAGTTCTTTCACATGCCAATGTTTTTTGAGCCAGTTCTTTCACATGCCAATGTTTTTTGAGCCAGTTCTTTCACATGCCAATGTTTTTCGAGCCAGTTCTTTCGCATGCCAATGTTTTTCGAGCCAGTTCTTTCACATGCCAATGTTTTTCAAGACAGTTCGTGTGCCAATGTTTTTCGAGCCAGTTCTTTCGCATGCCAATGTTTTTTGAGCCAGTTCTTTCACATGCCAATGTTTTTTGAGCCAGTTCTTTCACATGCCAATGTTTTTCGAGCCAGTTCTTTCACATGCCAATGTTTTTCAAGCCAGCTCTTTCATGTACCAATGTTTTTCAAGACAGTTCGGTGCCAATGTTTTTTGAGCCAGTTCTTTCGCATGCCAATGTTTTTCGAGCCAGTTCTTTCGCATGCCAATGTTTTTCGAGCCAGTTCTTTCACATGCCAATGTTTTTTGAGCCAGTTCTTTCACATGCCAATGTTTTTCGAGCCAGTTCTTTCACATGCCAATGTTTTTTGAGCCAGTTCTTTCACATGCCAATGTTTTTTGAGCCAGTTCTTTCGCATGCCAATGTTTTTCGAGCCAGTTCTTTCGCATGCCAATGTTTTTCGAGCCAGTTCTTTCGCATGCCAATGTTTTTCGAGCCAGTTTTTTGTGCCAATTAAGCCAGTTCATTTGTGCTGTGCAGCAATATGTTACTGAACCCTACTAACAGTGTTGGTCAATATGTTGCATATCAGGTAAGTACAGATTCAAGCATGAAGAGAGCAGCAGCTTCATCACAGTCAACCAGCAGAAAGAGAATGTGCAAGTGGCAGGACGTTTGGAAAACAGAATTTGACTGGATCGAGAGATGCACTGATGTCAAAGCATTCTGCAGGTACTGCAAGAGAGAATTTCTAGTGACCCACGGTGGAAGAAATGATGTCGCGACATGAGGCAACTGAACAACATAAGACTGCCATTCTTCAAGCTAAATCCACTCACCTGATGACAAAGTGGGCAAGGAATGCAAACCTTGAGGGACCAGAACTTAGAATCATTGCAGCAGAAGCCTCTGAGGTTTTCCATGCTGTTAAGCACAATATTTCATATAACAGCTTGACTGTGCAGTAAAGTTGGCCAGCCAGTTGTACAGTGACTCAGACACTGCAAAGAAACTATCTTGTGGCAGAACCAAGGCTGAAGCCATAGTTGAAAATGTTTTGGGGCCACACTCATTGGAATGCCTCCTGCATGACCTTCAAAACCAGGTACTTCATTTGCAATTTCATCAGATGCTTCCAACAAGGGGAACATAAAATTATTCCCCTTGTTGTGAGGTATTTTTCTAAAGAAGAAGGGGTGGTGAATGGCCTTTTGGACTTCTATGAAGACCCTGACGAATCTGCACAGGCTATTTCACAGCAAATTTCCAACATTATGGAAAGGCATTCCTTGCCCTGGAACCATATTTCAGCTTATGGGGCTGATAATGCCAGTGTGAACTATGGGAAGAAATCTGGTGTGTATACCAGATTAAAAGAAAAGTGCCCATCACTCCAGAAAGCTAACTGTCTTGCCCATATTATTCACAATGCAGCCAAAAAAGCTGCAGCAAAACTACCATACGATGTGGAAGCATTTGTAATGAGACTTTTCAGCCACTTTTCTGGTTCTGCCACAAGGACCAGAGACTTGAAAGACTTCTTTGAGTTTTGTGGCATGGAATTTGAGAGTCTGTTAAGACATGTGCCAACAAGGTGGCTGTCACTACTCCCAGCCATTGAAAGAGTAGTGAAAAATCTCACAGTGCTCCAGTCCTATTTCCTCTCTCAGGGAGAAGAGGAGACCCCGCAGATATGGTCATACTTTTCAGGTAACGAGCATGGTGAGAATGAATTGCCTACACTGCCCCAGTACTATCTGCACTTTCTCTGTGCTGTTCTTGTCGATTTTAATGAACACATAAGTACATTAGAAAAATCAGCACTTACTGCCATGGAAACTTATTGTGTAATGGTCTCTCTCAAGCAAAACTGCAGGCAAGAGCTGAAGGTGCTTTCTTTGGAGGGAAACTTAGGGCACTTATGAGCACATTAGACAGCACTTCTGCTAACAAACTGAAAAGAGACTTTATTGTTTTCTTGGAGACAGCAGTGAAATACCTGGAGCAGTGGTTTGATTATACTGAAAGCAACTACTTGTTTACACTATCTAAATTATCTTTAAATGAGCCCTTTGCCTTCAGTGATTTGCTGAATGTGACCACTGCCCTGAGTCTGCAGGATGTAGATGAAGATTATCTTTTTAGGGACTACTTGGCAATTAGGCCCTCTCTCGAACAGTTATGTAACACAAGCTTGACCCCAGGAGAGAAGTGGCTGAAGCTTTTCAAAGAAGGGCCTGAACTGACTACACTCTATCCGGTAATTGCTAGGGTTTTATCTATACCACCCTCAAACGCATTTGCAGAAAGAGTTTTTCACTGGTGAAAGGTAAATGGACAGATGTCTTGAAACCGATGTAGCGTGGACTTGTTAAAAGCTGAACTCATGATGAGTGTAAATTACCGGATGAAATGTTGTGACTTTTACTCGAATATTATTTCAAATCGGGCCCTTCTTCAAGCCATAAAATCAAATTCAAAATACACTTTTAAAAAAGTGATTTATTGTAGTAATTTTGTGTTTTTCTTTGTTTAGCATTAATTTGTACTAGGGTATGTAGTTGTGTTCTTTGCTTTAGCTTTAATTGACAGTCTTAATTTTATACTTGGCTTGTATGTGGTATGTAGATTTTTAAGTTTTCTTTCTGAATAGCAATGGATGGTTTATGAATTTTACTTTTTAAATAAACAAGTGTCTGTTTAATGAGTAGTGTGTTTTTAATTCCTTTAAAGTTTATTGTTACAACCGATTAGTGTGTGTGCAGTAATAGTTCACTTCATTTAAATGGTTTGAGTTTTCAGTATGCTGTAATGTCACAATGTTGCATCCATAACTAATACTGCATCTCCTTTAACAACTCTGGTGATGTCGTGGTGGGGGTGTGGCCAGTGTCATGTTGGCCACACCCCTATCATGTTGACCACACCCCCATGTCCCACTTTGCCCTTGTTAAAAGGTGGCAACCCTGCAGTCAGAATAACAGAAGTATGAAAGGAAACATCTGTTCTGTTCCTACTGAAAAAAAATCACGTATTGCTGAGTTTATAAAAAGGATATCTGTTAATAGATATTTGTTCTGCAAACATGAGAAAATCATGTAATACTTGCTTTCCAATATTGCTTTGTTAGGCTTTTTTTGATGCTGTGAAGAGAAGCCTGTCTGTTATACATATAGTACGAATGCCCATTTTACATTGCTAAACTCTATACATATATTCAAGCAAACTTTTTATTCTGTGCTTTATCTTTCCAGCATATTTACAACATAATTAATTTCAGCCTTATATTCATAATCTCTAACATGTATTGCATTTTACTGCTAGTCAGTGGTGCCTACCCAGGTGAAAAATATGGTAGTGAGATGCTGTAAATGTGTGGAGGCAGATACTGACAAGGGATATAATCAAGACATATTGAATGACTAATGAAAAATGGAACCTTATGGCACTTCTGTTTGCTGTAGGCAAAACTGAAAATAATTAAAAGATAATATTTCCTGAAATATGAAAGAACTGATGCATAAGGTTCACTATTTACTTACTAATTTTGCTTTAGTTAAGCTCTGAATTAGCTGTAACATAGTTTAATTTGCTGTCTTATTCTCAGGAAGGATGGGGTTCTAGTAATTATATTTTGATGAACACTTCAAGAATAAAAGAGCTTAGGTGTCACTCTTAGCAGACTGACTTTTGCACGGGATGCATTTAGACTGTCATTGAGAATAAAGGTGGTCTCTAAACAATTAATTGTAGCTCCACTGATCACTGATGTCTATAATGTGACAGAGAACAATAACACAGAGACTGGCTGATATTCCATCTGTCCTCTACCCCTTTTCTGATTTTGCCTAAACCTTCCCTGCACTGCTCCCAACCTTGCACAATGCTACCCTGGCACCTCCACTTATATTATTTCGCCGTCCTTTAATACACACCTTTCAGGATGATAACTGCATGTCGGTACCTTAAGAGTTCCTGCATTCCTGTAACCACCATGATGGTACATTCCTGCTGTCTGCTGCTAGAACTCTCCCTGCATTAAGGACCTGTCAAATAAATGGGATATCCTGCTGAGTGCTCATAAAAAATGGGAAACACCTTGACTAACAGCTTAGAACCCATGTAATCCTTGATTGCCAATGCTCTACTTCACAAACTTTAGAGCAATAAACATTTTTTTCACAAGTTAACAGAGGCAAAAAAATCTTTTATCACCAGAAGCAATGAAATTTCATCCACTTGAATCAATGTGAAGAGCAAGTGGTCATCAGCAAATATAACCTGAGTCTGTACCTCTTGGTACCCATTCAAGATGGTTGGGATTAGAGCCAAGAATAAAGCTGTTGCATTATCGCCTCACAGCAAGAGGTTCTCCGCTTCAATTCTTGGCTGGGTTGTGTTGTGTGTGGAGTCTACATGCCCTCCCTGCATTCGTGTGTGTTTCCTCCAGGTGCTCCGGTTTCCTCTCATGTTACAAAGACATGCCTCTGGAGTGTTTCTCCCTGGGCCTCCACTGAAAATTGGCTTCATTCCAAGTCAGACTTTCCTGGTAAACAAATGTTAAATAAATAAATAAATAAAAATTATGGAAGTCAATGGATAGTAAACAAAAATAAGGGGAGAGGAGAAATCCTTAGCATATACCCCCTATACACTGGGTTAACTTTAGAAATATTCCTATTGGTCACAATTGAAGATTGTGGGAAAAGGTAAAGTGTCTGTGCATCTTTGATGAAAAACTGATAAAGTTGAGTGAAAATCCAAGACAAAGCTGGACCAAAGAACTTCGAACTGCTAAAATGCTCCAGAAAAATGTACTCCACCAAAACAGAAAAAAAATGAACAATACTAACCGAAATAATAATCAAACAAGTGTTTTTTGTTGTATTTGGTTAAGAACTTTCTCTGAAGATCACAAGAATGAAAAGTGTTCTGAATGTCTCACGTGTAATACCAATGTGTTAAGTCAAAGGCCTTTTCAAATTCTAAGAACATGGCTGCTGCAGGGGAGGTAGCTTGAGTGTATTGCTTTAATCAGCAGTACAGTTCACAAAGGTGATCAAAATCTACCCATCTTGCTTGAGACAGGGAGATCAGTTTAAGTAAGATATGTTGCAGAGTTTTTCAGTATCCTTTCATACCTTTTTGCATCAATATTAATGAGAGAGGCTGGGCAGAAATGTTCTAACTGAGTTATATGTTTACACATTTGTCATGGATTTAGTAAGGACAGTGGGCAATCTCCAGTGAGCTACATATATCTGAGGAAGTCCAGTCATGATCAAGGACAGTGCAGACTGAATTAACTTATACAGTTTATATCTGCTTGCAGGCCACCAGAACTAGAGACTTTTCCAGTGGAAACCTTCCTAAATGAATCTAGTATTTTGCACATAAAGTTTGAATATCAGTTTCATCCATGACAAGATGGATAATGTTATTTAGAAAACTTTCCACGCAGAAACTTATTAACTAAAGGGCTAATGGATGAGGAGTAGATCTTGGGATTAAAGGCAACGAGTAGCTGGTTTATTCTACTGGAGTCAACTATGTATGTATTATCTTTCTACAGTTCTTACAGGAAGGTTTTCCCAAATAAATAACTGGTGCCAAAACAGTGGACTGAAACTAAATGCCAAAAAACGCATTATTGTATTCTTTGGGAAGTCATCTATCCCAGTGAACTACCACATTACCAATATGTCCCCAAGAGTTGTTCCAGTTGTTCAGAATTTGAGAATTTATGTGGACAGTGACTTAACTTTTAACCAACATGTGTCCATTGTTGTAAAAAGTCCTTCTATATTGCACAGCTTAGAAACAAAGGGATTGTGTCTAGATCTAGGGATGTCATTTTCCCCCTTTACTCAGCCCTCATTAGGCCAGTCATTGAATATAATGCCTCATTTGGCATATTTCCATCCAGACACATGCAACAACTGGAATGCTCACAGCAATACCTTACTAAAAGTAGACAACGCCTAAATAACATGTACCAAATCAAAACCTTGTTATTATATTCAGTATCCAACATACTGTTAATAGATGACTTGTGTCTGGCATAAAAGGCACCCTTGAACCCAATGCCGATGGATTTACTGCACATCACCAAGTCAAATGGCATCAGAAATACTTGGTCTAGGGATCTAAACCTCTTCTGTAACAAAACAGAATGGTTTGGAGAGACAGGTGCATCTCTCAGAGGATACTGTTGCTCTGAAGCAGACTCCCCATCCACACAAAACAAAGTTAATCCTTGTCCATAGTTAAGTGGAACTTAGCTCTATGGTTGGGAAACAGAATTTACCCCAGGACTGCACCCTGTACTACTAATGGACAGAGGTAGCTTAATCCCATGCATGGGTCACCTCAAATTATCTATGGTATAATCCCAGTTATTCTCATTAGGGGTGATATATAATTATTGACCATGGGATGGGTAAGGCCAATATCTAACCAAATGGGATAGGCTAATTCGAGCATAAAAAAGGGAAACTGGCCCACAATAGCAGCTAGCCTAGTACTTACCTATGAACCTATGGAGTTCAATTACTGTCCTGCAACTACATCACTTTTTAAAGCGATACACAAACAAGTTGGTTGGCTTATTGCGAATCATACCTCTCAACCTCTTAGAGCAAGAAATCTGGACAAAGTCCCACAAAATGGGGGGACAAAGGCCCAAAAATAGGGACAGATTGTAAACATTGCTCTTATAAACTAAAAACTTGACAGGTTTTGTGTTAGCATACGTTTTCTGAAGTATTTGAAATCTGAAACACAAATATATGTCATTACTTAGTGACTTCAATCCTCAGCTCATCCTAGTGATTTTCCAGAAGACCTCATATTTTATGGGGAGTAGAACAAACATATGAGACAAAAATGTGGACATTCTGCAAAAATCAGGACAGTTGAGAGGTATGTTGCCTATGGTCAAACTCTGTGTTGTTTCACTGTGTTAGTACATATTCAAACTAGTTTTAAACAACTTCAAGAGATTCCTTTTGACTTTACTAAGTTATCATAATTTCTTTATTCTTAAAATGCATTGCAGCACAGGGCTTGTAAGATTTTTCTAGCACCCTCTGTAGGTCCTTTTGCTTGGAATCCAACATATACATTAACCAAGCTTTAGTGGCAGTATAGCAGTCATGTAGTTTGAGATTTAAGTTTTCACACTAGGTAAAAAGTGGTAGAGTGCATAGTGGGTTTTGCTTAAAGCATTTTCTGTTCATCATTTGTCTGTATCATATGAAAACTAGTCCTGTGGAATTATGGATCAAGCCTAGTGGGTTTAGATTCTAACGTGTAGATTTCATGGTATAATGAGCGAGGTACTGACTCATTAGTTACCAGGTACAGGAATGTTTGTAAGGAGTCCAGTATTGTGGTTGTTCTATACACAGCAGTCAGCAATCCGTTCTGCTGTGTGGAAAGTTTGAAAGGAAGTGAAATAAAAAATAGTCACTCCCACTCAACGAGAAGTTTATTTACAGACTGGCCAAAAAGGCAAAAATGAAACTTATAGATTTGCTTTCAAGCTGTTTTATTCTTGCACTTAGAATCCAAGCATTTGAAATCCCTGATAGGCAAGTCAGATATTTTAATACCTTTTATTAACAACAATACCGATAAGAACGGTAGAATCATCTTTTACTAAGTTGTCATTTAAAACTATGCACATTTCTCAATGGCCCTAATGTCTAAGAAGCCATGGAATTTAAGACCAATTCACAATTCACTATATCCTGCTATGTGTACCATTGAGTTATTGTGTCTATGCAAAGCTAGCAAATATAAACCCTGTGCTGTTACATATGGAAGAAAATGTACTTTGGTCATTTAATTATGTCTTGCTAATAAAGCATAATTTTAAATCAGATTTCTAACTCTTTCAAGTAAACCCAGAAAACTGTCTTGGCAGAACCTTTATACTTAAATTGTTCTTTGATAGAAAACTCCCCATGAGCTATACAATTTCATGTTCATTATTTGATAAATGTGTACTTGGATAGCATTTTATTAACTGCGGAGTTAAAAGGTACGGTAGAACACCACCAAATACATTTTTCACTTAAAGTAGAGCATTTTGTAAGTTAAAACGTATGGCAGACCACCACCAAATACACTTTTCACTTAAAGTAGAGCATTTTGCAAGTTAAAATGTATGGTAGACCACCACCAAATACACTTATCACTTAAAGTAGAGCATTTTGCAAGTTAAAATGTATGGTAGACCACCAAATATACTTATCACTTAAAGTAGAGCATTTTGTAAGTTAAAAATTATCGTAGACCACCACCAAATACACTTTTCACTTAAACTTAAAGTAGAGCATTTTGTAAGTACCATCAGTACAAGACAGTATATTTCCTGAAATAAAATGTTTACTAGCTTTGGGGGACAAATGTTGTTGCAGTGAACAAAAATGCTTAGGATGCCTGCTAAGAATCTTAGCCATGAAGGTGACATAGGGAGAGCTCTGTACAAGAACGGGGTCTAAGTAATGTTGTCAATAGTCTACTAAGCCTAAAGAATTTCACAGTGATTCAGCTAGGTAAGTATTTCGCAATGGAGTTGTGTGCGTCTTGAAAAGGAAGACACAAAGGAAATATTATGAGAAAGTTTGGCACAAAGCAAAGAAAGGATTTTCATTGTGAAAGATTTTCTATCTTTGGTTAATTTCTGTTTTGACAATGTTCCAGGGCCAGGGTAGTCTTTTTCTTTACACCAACAAATAGCAAGGAATGGTGTACATATCTGGCTGAAAAGATAGATAAAATATCAAATAGCATTTGATACGTCTCTTCTTCCTATTTTGGTAGCTAATGTTCTGTGGGTGAAACTGATTCTGATAAGAAAACTATTACCAAGGTGTGCACCACTCTCTTTTCATAGACCACCTCAATGTACTGAGAGAAGTCAGTGCAATCCTAACTTTTGACCTCATACTCTTCTTAGTTTGCCACCCACAACCACGTGTCATTCAAATCCTTTTTTAAGCCATAATGGTTTACTGCTTTCTTCAACCACCCATCCTCCTCCTCCTCTAAGGTCTGCCTCATTTTCTATAACTAATAAGCCTTCTAAAAAAGTCATTCAGAAGCATTTTAGTAGTGGTGAACTAAATCCAACATTCATGGCCATTTTCCTGAAGTTCCTTAAGCATGTCAAATATGTATTGCTATCTGACTCATATTTTCAGTATAGACTGTCCCTGCTTTTAGAAAATTGTCCATTTTCTGGAAAAAGGCAACATTACTCCACTCCCCAAGCACACCACAGGAAACCCTAGTCATTCTTTTAGGCCATTTTTTTTCTTTTCTGTGTGTTAGCCAAAGCTTGGAGAACTATGTCTTCCACTCACCCTAATGAATATCTTTACTTGCAGTAGTCCAGTCTCTAATATCCATTATTTTTTCTAGAACATTATATCCTTACTGCCATCATCTCACTTAATAATGCATTCTATGACAGCAAAGAAAATGGTAAACTACCTGTTTTGTGGAACTGAGGAAGGTGTTCGACTTTTTGTTTGTTCGTTTGTTTGTTCTCCAAATATGAATAAGCTAACTGACTGTGGTACAGACAGACTTTTCATATAGCTCTCTCTGACTACATTGGCAAAAGAACTTCTAAAGTCCTACTTTATTGTACACAGTCATCCACCTCCATCCCAACTGGCATAAATAGAGGAATGCCTCGGGTATCATTTGTTTGTAAGAATAACACTTACTCATTAAATCTGTTTAACTGCAAAATGCATACTTAAAATGAACCCTGTACACTAAAGATCTGCTTATCTTCAGATCTCAGTATTTTTTGATTCCATTTACTTTTTCCAGTATGTTTTTTCTTCATTAGCCCTAAAGAACTTTCTACTAATGTGTTCAAGAGAAAAGTCATGCTTTTGGAACTGATCCTAGGCTCGTTAGTCTTCCCAAGGATTGGTCCATACTTCTGATTAAGTCCAAATTGGACAAAAACATTAATAAAATATTACTGCTTGACAATGTTTGGCTGGTGATCGCCTGATTCTAACATCTTTTTGTTGGTTACTGGTCTTGTTTGGTAATGTTTTTACCACTATCTTGGGTTACTGGTCTCAGCAGGTGGGAATCTCGAGACTGTTTCATCCTTTGAGTAGTAGTGTGGTCGTCTTAACCCACAATTCAATTTGCCTTCAGTCTTATGATTCATGTTGGCTTAGTAAGTATGCAGATGACTGCAAGGTCAGGTTTTGTTGAGATGTGAACACAATTAACTACCTGGACACTGCAGTCTAGACAAATATAGGCTTACATTTTTGAACAAATAAATATCAAGTAATATATTTTGGAAAACCAACCATACACCATCCAATTATACTTAGAATCACATTTAGAAGTACAGGAGTATAAAGATTTTGGGATCAGATCATAATATCTTCAAACTTTTGATTTAAAAATCATATTAACATCATAACAAATAAGGCCATGAAACTCTTAGGATTTATGCTAAAACAATATCTTTAAGAAATTATTGTAATTTGGTAATGCTTTACAAAACTTGCATATGGTCAGTTTATAACATAATGTAATGAATTATTTTGTATTCACAGTAGTAGTCAATTACAAAAATATGACTATATCTAATGGAAACTCATGAAATGGTAAATATATTCCTCAGTTAAATAATCTCAGTTGCTTTCACTTTTACAATAAAAGCAAAGTAAATATAGTTTATAAAGATTTTAAGGATGAACTACTACAGTCACTGTTAAAGAGATATGCTAAAATCCTACGACTTAAAAAAGTTGGAATGTCAATTTTCATTTAAAGCTCAATACAATTAAATTTAAAATGGAAATATATAACTGAGATCATTCTGAACTTATGTAACAAATCCCTGACAATTTATGTAGCCCAGAAAGCATAACCCAATTTAAAAAAATATGGATAATTGACTAAGGGAAAAAGTGTTCAATCCCTGTTTTATGGAGGCAGTGCTCTTTAGTGTCCCACGGCCTTGCACATTAGTCCACCAGACTTATGAACTTAAAACACTAACCACTGTCCTTGATGCCTAGCAGAGAAGAATCATCATCTAACTTCTGAAACACACCACGCAAATATATACAATGGAAATTCTACTCAACAGAACTTCAAAACTCATTACATAGTCCCTATCTAAGGCTGATTTTTTTTCTTCTTTTCGTAGTGTGATTTGCGTTTGTTTTGTTGGTTTATCTGTTTATCTACCTGTCTGTTTATTTGTTTGTTTCATTGCTGAACAATTTAAAACTTAGTAGATGCAGCTGCCTCTTTTCAGGGTAACATAGGACCACTCTGTCAAGCCACTTGCTTGAATTCCCAGGCAAATGTAAACAGAGGGACTCAAATTGAGGACTGCAGGATGAAGCTCAGTAACAGCTCATCGTCAAGACTTTCAACTTGTATGTTCACCAATAAGCTGCTCGGCCTCAACTTTTGCTATTTTATGAAGCATTCTACAATCAGAATAGTTCTTCAGCATTTACTGTCATAATCTATTGCCTATCTTAGTGTCTTCATTCCAAGACACTCACATTATGCCATTAGCAAAGCCTGTTTCAGTCAGGTTTCCAAACTGTGGAACTCTTCCCACCCTTATTACATCCATGCTTTGGTCCTTTTCCTTCAAAGTAGAAGAGGAGGACCATTGTATGAAATCAACTGCATTGTGTATCCTGCAATGCTATAATATGTGCTATATATTAAAGTACTGTAAAGGGATCTGTTCATTATAATCTGTGCTATATATTAAAGTAATGTAAAGGGATCTGTTCATTATAATCTGTGATATACATTAAAGTACTGTAAAGGGATCTGTTCATTATAATCTGTGCTATATATTAAAGTACTGTAAAGGGATCTAGGCATTATAATCTGTGATATACATTAAAGTACTGTAAAGAGATCTGTTCAGTATAATCTGTGCTATACATTAAAGTACTGTAAAGGGATCTGTTCATTATAACATGTGCTATACATTAAAGTACTGTAAAGGGATCTGCTCATTATAATCTGTGCTATATATTAAAGTAATGTAAAGGGATCTGTTCAGTATAATCTGTGCTATACATTAAAGTACTGTAAAGGGATCTGTTCATTATAACGTGTGCTATACATTAAAGTACTGTAAAGGGATCTGTTCATTATAATCTGTGCTATATATTAAAGTACTGTAAATGGATCTGTTCATTATAATCTGTGATATACATTAAAGTACTGTAAAGGGATCTGTTCATTATAATCTGTGATATACATTAAAGAACTGTAAAGGGATCTGTTCATTATAATCTGTGCTATATATTAAAGTACTGTAAAGGGATCTGTTCATTATAATCTGTGCTATATATTAAAGTACTGTAAAGGGATCTGTTCATTATAATCTGTGATATACATTAAAGTACTGTAAAGGGATCTGTTCATTATAATCTGTGATATACATTAAAGTACTGTAAAGGGATCTGTTCATTATAATCTGTGCTATATATTAAAGTACTGTAAAGGGATCTGTTCATTATAATTTGTGCTATATATTAAAGTACTGTAAAGGGATCTATGCATTATAATCTGTGATATACATTAAAGTACTGTAAAGGGATCTGTTCATTATAATCTGTGCTATACATTAAAGTACTGTAAAGGGATCTGCTCATTATAACGTGTGCTATACATTAAAGTACTGTAAAGGGATCTGTTCATTATAATCGGTGCTATATATTAAAGTACTGTAAAGGGATCTGCTCATTATAATCTGTGCTATATATTAAAGTACTGTAAAGGGATCTGCTCATTATAATCGGTGCTATACATTAAAGTACTGTAAAGGGATCTGTTCATTATAATCGGTGCTATACATTAAAGTACTGTAAAGGGATCTGTTCATTATAATCTGTGCTATATATTAAAGTACTGTAAAGGGATCTGCTCATTATAATCTGTGCTATACATTAAAGTACTGTAAAGGGATCTATGCATTATAATATGTGCTATACATTAAAGTACTGTAAAGGGATCTGTTCATTATAATCGGTTCTATATATTAAAGTACTGTAAAGGGATCTGCTCATTATAATCTGTGCTATACATTAAAGTACTGTAAAGGGATCTGTTCATTATAATCTGTGCTATACATTAAAGTACTGTAAAGGGATCTGTTCATTATAATCGGTGCTATACATTAAAGTACTGTAAAGGGATCTGTTCATTATAATTTGTGCTATATATTAAAGTACTGTAAAGGGATCTATGCATTATAATATGTGATATACATTAAAGTACTGTAAAGGGATCTGTTCATTATAACGTGTGCTATACATTAAAGTACTGTAAAGGGATATGTTCATTATAATGTGTGCTATATATTAAAGTACTGTAAAGGGATCTATTCATTATAATCTGTGATATACATTTAAGTACTGTAAATGGATCTGTTTATTATAATATGTGCTATACATTAAAGTACTGTAAAGGGATCTGTTCATTATAACCTGTGCTATACATTAAAGTACTGTAAAGGGATCTGTTCATTATAATCTGTGCTATATATTAAAGTACTGTAAAGGGATCTATTCATTATAATCTGTAATATACATTAAAGTACTGTAAATGGATCTGTTCATTATAATCTGTGCTATACATTAAAGTACTGTAAGGGGATCTATTCATTATAATCTGTGCTATACATTAAAGTAACTGTAAAGGGGTCTGTTCATTATAATCTGTGCTATACATTAAAGTAATGTAAAGGGATCTGTTCATTATAATCTGTGCTATATATTAAAGTACTGTAAAGGGATCTATTCATTATAATCTGTGCTATACATTAAAGTACTGTAAAGGGATCTGTTCATTATAATCTGTGATATACATTAAAGTACTGTAAAGGGATCTGTTCATTATAATTTGTGCTATACATTAAAGTACTGTAAGGGGATCTATTCATTATAATCTGTGCTATATATTAAAGTACTGTAAAGGGATCTCTTCATTATAATCTGTGCTATAGATTAAAGGGGTCTACTTTATTTACGCGAACACTTAAAACAGCGAATGCATATGCATCGAAAGTGCAAACCATAGAAAACTGTAAACGGAAATCTCCGTAGGTGGAGATTTCCATTTACCTCAATGTAGTTTGATCTCGGAGCTGGTATATTTAAGTAGCAGGGTGTGTGGGGGGTGCAGGGGGGGCTTACCCCCTGCCTACAGCTGTTACATGTCATGTTTGTTGTGTAGTTCCGTTTTTATTGTGTTTCAATGGTTTCTTGGTTCGATGCATATGCATTCACTGTTTTAAGCTTTCACGTAAATAAAGTAGACCCCATTAAAGTACTGTAAAGGGATCTATTCATTATAATTTGTGCTATACATTTAAGTACTGTAAAGGGATCTATTCAGTCTAACTACCCTGCAGGTATACCTCATGTATTATCTACCTATGCATGCTACAGATGACTAATAATCTCCCTTTTGATGGCTAACAAAGATTTGTTTTCCATTCTATAACAGTAAAGAGGTTATGGCTAGGTGATTTGTGGGAGGAACTGAGAAGCAGCATTTATTTAAGGTAAGCAGAACAGAAAAAGGTTTTAATCTTTGGGAGCTGCCATTTATCTGTGACCTCTGTTGTGTATTTTTCCACCCACTAACTCAGTGGCTCTTGAGTGGCCCACCTCTGTCATACATTTGACTTTGGAAGTTCCTCCCAATCTCATCTCATATGCACATAGTAGTGAGCACTAGAAGTTCAGACTAAGAAGGTTTTACTATTAGACTGCTAAAACTTAAAGTTACCTTCTCTTTCACATCTTCTACCACTCAGTTGACATTGCAATACTACCCCTTTTTCCATCTTAATTTTAAAATCTGAAATATCTGGGGCAAGACTACCAGTCAGTGGTATCTTATAAAGCCACATCTCATGACGCAGCTGCTGATTAGTGCTACAGTTTTGCTTCTAATGAGACAAAGAGCACATGGTCATGGCTTCTGACTGGGCACTGTGAATGAGACTTCCCTAACTGCTCAGGTTGCTGTCTTACTGGAAATCTCTCAGTTTTAATTTTGGACTTGTGTACAGCTTAACTCTCTTTTGTTAAACTGCTGTACCTGCAATCCAGGGCATCTACCAGGAGAAGGCTACAGTAAGTCTGGAGACCCCTTCAATATCTGGGATGTGACTGATGCTCACCAAAGAATATGTTATCTGCTTGTCAGAAACCAGCTTGGGATTAGGACACTGTTTTGTTTCTGGAGAATGACAAAAGGAAATTGACTCCTAGTTGAGTGTAATTGTGATGAGACCAGTGCTGGTAGTAGGCAGGTAATATCCAATAGGTAAATCACTTGCTGTTCATTCCTGGCAAACCTCATAATGGCTTTTCACTAAATAATGCTAGATTCCCTATTATCTAACCTAACTTCAGAATATCACCCTAAATACTTAAGCCATAAATCTTCAGGGTCTTCTACAGTAGTCTGCTCAAACGTCTGACTATTATAGCCAGGCCAAGTTCACCACTGTCTGACAACGAGTCAACAGCCAGGACTGTATTACATCAGCGAAAACTCTTGAATGAACAGCATTTCATTGAAAATGCTATTCATCGAATTCGACTCTCGTGGGTGGCTGCACCCACCCAGCCCCCCCAGCCCCCCAGTAATGATATATATATATATATATATATATATATATATATATATATACCAACTCTGAGAGCGCACTACAGTGAGGAAAGGGCAAACTTTCCAATCTTCACTGTACCATGATCTCACTATGAACAGGTCGATGAACAGCATGCTTGATGCAAGTGCACTGAAAATGCCATTCACTGAACTGATTTTTTGATGATCTAATAGCAATCCTCAACAGCCTACTCTCACTCTGTCTGTGGCAGTTTGATTACATTATGTTTTCTACGGCTGTGTAGAAAATGCTTTATGCTTATTGACTGTTCGTTATTTCTACCTCTTGATAATACAAACTGTGAGAGATGTAAATATTTAAGAAATGCAGGGGCAAACCTCTTGCAGCAGCCTGCTTTCAATAAACATCATACCTTCACAATACCAAATAAATCACAGCACACCAATAAGCTCATAACTAATAAGGCTGTAAAGAATCATTTGCCAAAGCCTTTGAGAAAATACTTTAAATATCCCATATTCCAGCATATTCCAGAGTACAAGGCAACACCTTCTCTACTCTCGTACTGCAAATCCACACAAATCACCCAAGAACCATCAGAAAAGCAGGCCTAAGCCTATAAGGCCCACACAGAGTGCTTCCTCATAGGGAAATGTTTTAATCATAGGTGACTGTATCATTAGACATACAGACTCCTCAAGACTAGAATGAACAGGGTGACTCTAAGCTGCTTGTCTGGTGCCAGGATGCATGATGCCACAGGAGCTCTGAGGTCTCTCAAACCAAACAGATATACAGCCTAGTATTATCCTATGTGGGTGCGAATGGCATGAGGAGCTCTTCCCTGAGGGACATGCAGAGAGACCTGATGGAACTTAATATGCATGTTGGCTCTGCCCTTGTAACTATCCTGGCAAATCCTACTCTTAACCCCACTAACCAATTACTACTGTTGGCCTCACTTACCAAATACTACTCATTTTTGTCATTTATTGTACCTACACTCAAATGCACAAACATTAAACTAACCCCCATCTCTCCAATCTCTCTAAATGGTATAGAATCAAGCATGCGTCAAACTTACCCACTTCTAGACAACAGTATGTTCCAGCATTAAGCATATGGAGTGTGAATGCTTCCAAGCATACTTTTAGTATCTTTGTCATCAAACTGGGATTTTTTTATGACTGTCTCCAAGTATACATTTTGTACCTTTGGTACCAAACTGCTTGTCTTTTTGTAAATTATGACAGTGATTACATGTACATATCCTGCAAACTAAAATGTGTTTTTCTTTAAAATTTCTAATTGTATAAACTAATATGATACAATTAACTAATATAAGAATGATACCACTATATAAAGAAAAAAATTATCAATTTTAGCAATTGGCTAAGTTTCTGGTGTCATTCAAAGAGGATCCAGTCTCTGTCTGCCTGGGATGACATGCTTGACAAGCCACACTGCTTCGCTAGAGATGGCTTGCACCTGTCAACCTTAGGCTTCCGAATACTGGCCAAGGCTCTTGCCACCCCCATAGTGCCTTTTTTAGGCAAGGCTCAAAAGACAAACCCACCGCCGTAAATAGCACAAGTAATAAAAAACTGAGGATAATGCTACTCAATGCCAGAAGTCTAAAGCTCAAAATGCACACTCTTGAGGCACTCCTCAGTATGGAGAAAATCAATATATGTGCAGTAACAGAAACCTTGTTTAAGGCTCCAGAGAGCACCCTAGCACTACCATGCTACAACTCATACCATACATTTCGGCCACAGATCCCGGACCAAAATACAAAAGGCAGGGGTGTTAGGGTTAGTGGCACAGAACAATGCTTCAGAGATCATCCACATGCAACTAACAACAGGCAAAACTGCAATTCAAATTGTAGCTTGCTACAGATTACCCACCATGTCCCAGGACCCCCATTCCGCATTTCTGGAAACACTGGGAAACATAAAGGTCCTACCAAACACCATAATATTGGGTGATTTCAATTACCCAAACATTAACTGGGAGAACTACTCAAGTACTAACTCCCTTGCCCAACATTTCCTAGAATTTATAAACTGAAAGACCCTGGATCAACTGGTCAATACTCCCACCAGAGGTGACAACATATTGGACCTGGACATCACCAACATGGGCAACTGATGTTCTATACCGGAGGTCAAACCCTCACTGGTTAGATCTGACCATAAACAAATCACTTTGGATATCCACATTCCGCCCCCACCCCCGGACAAGGAAACCACTGTGAAAAACTTTTCAAAAGCAAACTTCACGTTACTTAAGGCCGAGATGGAAAGTTTCAAAGCCCCCATGCTAATGCATTCTACGGGCACCTACAAGAATGCATGGATCGTGCTATCCCCAGAAAAACCAAGACTCACTCCTCCAAGTAAAGGAAACCAGTCTGGTGGACCCCTGCCATAAACAAATTATACAAAAGAAGGAGGAAACTAGTACAGAAAAGAGTAAAATCCCAAGAAGGGAAGACATCCCTGATCAGTATCAGCAAGAAACTACGATCCCCCTCATAAAATCATCCAAGGTGAGTTTTGAAAGAAAAATTGCCAAGGACTCCAAAGACAACCACAAGGCATTCTTTAGCTATGTCTTTAGCTATGTCAAGAATCTAAGTGGCGATGCTCAGATATGCTCAGAGTTAGTGCAGAATGGCACAAAATACACTTAATCGACCGATATCGCCAAAATCCTGGCAGACAGGGTCAGTGCAAACTTCATCCCCCCTCACCCCCAAAAGGGCCCATAACCATACCAGAAGAATGTATAGCCCCTGAAATCAGACACTCAGGTTAAAACAGCCTCTCCAAAGCCAAAAACACAGCATCAATGGGATCGGACGGTGTCCCAGGCTGCGTCCTACACAGGCTCAAAGACGAACTAACATCTCACCTAAACACGCTGTTCAAACTCAGCCTCTCCACAGGCTACGTACCCATAGAGTGGCACACAGCAATGGTTATTCCACTCCACAAAGGTGGAGCGACAACAGACCAAGGGAACTATCGCCCTATAAGCCTGACTAGCTTGGTCTGTAAGGCTATGGAGCACATCATCATGGAACTCATTAACAGAGACATTGGGAACCTCCAAACACTGGACCTTACCTAGTTCGGCTTTGTTAAGGGCAGATCATGCCTCCTAATACTGGAGGACTTCTTTGAGACAGTTACCAAGGCTACAGATGAGGGAAAGGTGGTACACAGAGCCTACCTAGACCTCACAAAGGCCTTCAACACCATTCCCCATTCTGGTATTATAGACAAGCTCACCAGCCTGAACATAAACCCCTACATCACAAGATTGCTTGCCAACTGGCTCACAGACAGAACCCACATGGTGAGAGTTGCAGGAGCTAGGTCCGACTCTAAACCAGTTACAAGTGGCATTCCCAAGGGCTCAGTCCTAGGACCCCTCCTGTTCGGCATATACTTCTCAGAGGCACAGGCAAGCACAGGAGGACTATGGCTGACCAAGTTCACAAATGACTGCAAACTAGGGGCTATAACTGACTGTCCAGCTGACACAGACATCCTCCAAAAGGGTCTCACTGAGATGGATACCTGGTGTCAAAATCATGACCTCAAGCTAAATGCCAAAAAGTGCATAGTCATCCCCTTTGGAAAAAACAAAGTATCCACAAACTACCATATAGGTGGTAGTCCCCTAAATACGGAAGATGTAATAAGGGATCTGGGGACCCAAGTAGATAGTAATCTCTCCTTTGATAATAACATTGCCAAAGTAGTTAGAAAATCCTTCTATGTGGCCCACCTAATCACAAAAGGGTTCGAATCCAGATCAAAAGAGGTCATTGTGCCCCTCTACTCATCACTCATCAAACCCATCATAGAGTACAATGCCCATTTGGGATGTACCTTATAAAAGACACCTACAACAGCTGGAAAGACCACAGAAGTACCTCACCAAGAGGATCACTGGCCTCAAACAGATGCCCTATGCAGCTCGACTGAAGAAACTCCATCTGTACTCAGTTGCATACCGCGTACTCAGAGGTGATCTCTGCCTGACATACAAGGCCATGTCCAACCCAGAATTGATGGATATGCTCCACCTAAAGAAAACCATATCCCCTCGAGCCACATGCTCTAGGGATCTAAACCTCACCACAACAATAAATAGGATATGCTGGAGGGATAGATTCCTGTCCCATAGACTTCCCATGCTTTGGAACAAGATTCCAATCTACATTAGGCAGAGCTCCTCACTAACACTCTTCAAGAGAAACCTTGACAAGTCGATGGGAAACAGAAAGTTTACCCCGGGGAATCACTTCAGTGACTCTGGTGAACAGAGGCAAAGGGAACTAATCTAAGGGGGCAGTGAAAGCCAACACATTCTGGCTAAGCTTATAAATGCCTTTGGGCAGATAGTCTAGTACCTACCTATGAACCTATATGAACCTATTGTAATCTGTAACTCTTACTGCTAATAAGTGGAGGTTTTCTCCCCAGGCCACTGCTGAAAAAGGACCTGTGTCCAGTCAGACTTTCCCAGTAAACAAATGTTAAATAAATAAATAAATAAATAATGTGTTGGAGAGGCAAGAAAGACGTGTATTTTGCATAGTAGCTTACCTTTATGAAAAATTATAACTTTATACCAAGACAAGATAATTGACTTTAACAATGATTTAAGTAGTTGGTGTGATTATAATGGAATCCAGTATATGTCAGCCTGGGATGAGATATTAGATAAGGCTTCCTGTTTAATCAGAATAGCTTATGCCACTCATATCAGAGCTTCTGCATAGTGGCTAAAGTCTTTGCTGCCAGCATAATGCCTTTTTCAGGCAGAGTCTTCCTACTGCACATTTCTACATCTCAAACTCCACCTCAAATTCGGAAATCATGGTAGCACTCCTTAATGTTAGGAGTCTGCACAGAAAGATGCAAGAAATTGAAGACTTTCTGCAAACTGAACACATTCCTATCTATGAAGTTACTGAGACATGCCTTCAGTGTAATAACTGCACTCTATACCAGGGCTTAGCATCTATTACACATTTTCAAGCACTTGGATAACTGCAGGTGGAGTATCTGTATTTGTCAGAAGCATCATCACCTCATATATTATCCACAGGCTCTAACCTGGAGATCCAAATCACCACTGACAAATCCAGCTATTATTTCATTGCTAACTACAGATCCCATCAATGTCCCTGAAAGATCATGGAAGTTATCTTAAAAACATTGCGTAGTTAAATATCAAACAATACCTTCTTGCTATGGGACTTCACTGGAACACTTACATCTGTAAAAATTAATATTCAGCGTTTCCTAGACTTTAACAATGCAATGGAGAAAATAGTGAAACTTCTCATTAGTGCTCTAATATCTTTAATGTTCTCCTTACCATCCTAGCCCCTGCCAGTACCCTGTCCTGCATCACTTCATCTCTAGTTAAATTAAGTTAAATTAAAAGTTGCCACCTTTTCAAATGCCCAAAGTGGGACATTTTGGGTACAAACGTCAGATTATGCAGGGCAAACCATACCCACAGCAAGTACAAAGGACAGAACTTCACTTTTATGCCTAAATAAAAGGTTATTCTTGTAGCATTTTAGTTGTTTATTCTGTTTATTATAATATTTAGGTATTTCAGATACAGAATGGCTGTTTTATGCAACTATTACATAAAATACAGGAAATATTGTTGTCCTAAAATCTCAAGACATTTGCCATTTTTTCAATTTTTTTGCAGGACACAACTGCCCAAAGAGGGACTGTCCCTCGCAAAGTGGGACAGGTCCTACTTTGGGCATGTGAAAAGGTGGCAACCCTAGTTGTACAATGGACTACAAGAGTATCATTTTGTCAAGCCTACAGCTTGAGCAGCTACAGTAATCACCAATGCACTATTGTGATATATTTTATCAGGCTGACTCTCTCTCAAGAGAGAGAGAGGACGTCAGTCACATCATCCACTCCTGTTCATTCAGGTGAAACTGAATCACGACAACTAAATTGCCATTATCACTCGTATTGTACACATCTGCTGTCGCCTGTGGTGTTACACTGTTATTTATACAATTCGGGTGCAAATGCTTTGATTCAGTTTACTTTTAAATAGTGACGAAAAAATATGTCTGTGCATGTGTGTGCGTGCACAAGAGAAATGAGACAACTGTGCGCATTGTTAGAATTACAAGATTTTTACTAAAAGGAGTTATGCAAGGTCTCATCTTTATCTAAGCTATTTGTGGGAGGAACAAAAATGAAACTTACTTTGCTTTGCAGATACCCGTTTACACTCTTCTCACAGATTAGATATATAAACTGCTGGGTACAGTCCTGAATGTCTTAAGGCCAACTAAACGCAAATTTTTCATTGGACTAACATAAAAATACCCTAAATCACTAAAGATACAGTCAACAGTGACATACACCAGAGTTTCATACTTCCTATTGCTCAGAAAATAAACGCTGATGTAAGACTTCTTCTATTAATTTTAAACAAATTAAAGTAATATTTAAAAAGAAACTGTTGCTAATGTGTAGGCCTTTTCCCCGATTTCTTGAAGAAAGAAGTTGAGGGGTATGATAAACACAGACACACACTGAGTATTCACATCAAAATACAGAAAGTACAACCTTCCTAAATGCAATAACGGGGCACACCAAAAGCCTTGCACAAAAACTTCTCTTTACCATGAGTATTGAGTTGACTCTGGTAGCAGGCTGTTTTGTTTTCTGCTCACTTTTCTGTTTAAACTCATGTTAGCATACGATGCACGCATAAGTCCTCCTTGCAGCTGTAAAAGGGGGGGTGCTCCCTCCCCCTCACCCTATGGTTCCGGTGCCTATGGAAATCAGCTTCTCTGTCAGGCCTAGTGGTATCATCCACCACCAAATTAGACCATCTTTAAGAACTTCTCCAAGGCAGACCTACTTCAGCTTGTAGAAGATCCATGCAAACTTTCCAACAATCCACTGCAAATGTACCGAGCAGAGGAGGATGCCACATTTTCCTCTAAACAGCTGCATAGAAAATGTTTACCTATCTTCCCTAAATATCAATGTAAACTCAGAAATAAACCTCTGTGGTGGAATTCCTGTATTAATAAACTGCATAACAAAAGGAAAATAACATTCCTCTACCTGAAGACCAGGCTGAAATATGCCAGCAAAGAACTTAAGAGCATTAGAAAATGCAAAGCAGGCTACAAACTTAATCACAACAGATACCAAAGGAAACTACAAATGTTTCTTCGGTTACATCATGAATTTTCTTTATGCAATCAAACAAGCACAGCACAAAAGCATGTAGAGTTGTCTTATAAAATCTTGAGTAACAGCTATACAATTCCATAAATAACCTATTGCTGTTGTTAATCCATTTATTCTATAACACAGTGGATAGCAGCAAACATTAAGTAAGCTGCTAACCTAATTAACTAAAATCTAGAGGATTCGATTGATTGTTACATTTAGAGCTGAACATACTGAAAGGGGAATACATTTACTGATTTTCTGTATTTGTTTCAGGGAGATAGCTTCGCAGACAAGCTCAGCTCATCAGGAAGAATCTTGAATGTGAAAACACTGAGTTTTAACTTAATGGGAGTGTACAAAAGCTGCCCTACCAGTCCTTAATATGAATTGACCACACATCCTAGGTATCCATCTAAAAATGTCTGTGTTAGACGACCAAAATATTCATTGCATTCTCCCTGACGTTGCAATTGCCTGTATGAATCCTGTGAACACACTTATTTGGTTGGTGTGGTGCAGACTCTTCATTTGTCATAAATGCAGACAAGAGACCACAGACAGGTAAAACGCGAGATTTGATTTACTGTTACAAATCTTTAGATGCTGCAAGAGGTTATTGGTTCTGATTATGAGCACCTATTTTCTAATATTTTCATTTCACTCCAGAAAGGAACAATGTGTTTGAAAGGTCAAAGGTGTTAGGATGCAAGAAATCTATGGGGGACTTTTAATCAGGCTGTTAGACCACTGTATACTGGTGCTTCATGGATAAGTGCAGGAAGTACATAATTTTGCACAGCAATAGCAAAAGGGTTTATACTATATCACACTTCAGTGGAACTCAAAATGTGTTGAAAAACAGACTTTCAAACTGCAGCATAACAATCATAGTATACCATACTGTAATACTCAAAAATACTTTGTGTCTTAGGGTACAGAACATGCAGACTGTTCCCCTCACTGTTTAAAGTGTCTATGGATTCAGATATCACAGTCAGAGATCCTTCTGAAATGGAAATAAAAGTGATGGGTCATTGGAACTGAAAATATATTTCTGGGCTATCTAAAGAAACTCTGTTGTGTTTTTTTTTCTTTCTTATTGCTTTGTTTTTTATTTTTTTAACAAAAAACATATTTATTAAATTTTCTTCATTAAATTATCACATACATATGACATGGGCAATCTTACATTTGTATAAATTAAAATGAAAAACACTGACACCATTAGAGTTGCAAATATTATGCCCATTGAAACAACTAGTTATAAACATTATACTTCACTTGTAATCTATCCAGTCATTGTCAGTTAAGCATTATATAGCTCATTCAAATCTTGCCTTCTTTTAAACCTCATCACTCCTCTGCATATATTGTTCCCACAATTCCAAATTTTCCTATGTAGTTTTCTCCTTCCCTTGTCTAAAGATCTCAGTTCCGGTTGTTTTATCTTTGTTAATATATTCACTACTTCTAGTAAAGTTGGTTTAGACTTTGATTTCCATTTTCTAGTAATTGCTTTTTTGGCAGCCACCATAATCAGACTCAGCAAGCCTTTACTATGTCTAAGCAATTCCGATTCTGTATCATAGCTCAAAAAAGCATCTCACCAGTCTGCCAACTCATTACACGCCCAGAAAATATGTTCCCAACTATCTCTTTCTTCCCCATCACATCTCTTAATATTTGCTATCAACCTGAGGAAAAATTATTGGGGTCTACTTGGGATATAAAAATACCTACGTAAACACTTCCAGTTAAAGATCCTAAATCTTCTAGACTTCGTTGCATATTTGGGAGACATACATATATCCACCTATTGTCTCTTTGTGAATTGCTTATCCAATCTTTCTTCCCAGTCCTTTCTGATTATTTAATGCTATATATTCAGTTTTTTGTTTGAGGTAAGGTTTATACAAATTTTATATTTTTAAACATTTGGGATCTATTTCAGCTGAGTAAACATAAGTGTTCAAATGCCATTTTAGATGATAAAAATCTGTTTGAAATGATATGCAGATTATTATTAGATAATGCTTTCTGTGGAGGCAATGATCCCCCAGATAGTATGTAGGACCAGTCTCTTGCCTGTTCCATACTAATTCAAGTCACCACACCTAGTACTAATGGAAATTTCTCCCTTGCAACAACTTCCATAAGCAAATGAGTGAGAGACAAACCTGAGTATTACTGCATACTTAAGTGTTTTTGTTAATATTTCCTATCCTATTATATAGGTATAACTAATCACACATTTTGTTTATAGGTTATTCAGCTCTGAGTATGCCTGTTTTTTGGCAATTGCATCACATTTTATTCTTTTATAAGGGAATGAAAGAAGCATATGCTTTTTATCATATTACAGCAGACAGCATGCCTGAATTTATCAGTCTGACAGAAAATGACTGAAATGGAAAGAGATACTCCTGTTGAGTCAGGCAGATGCGAATGTTTTAATCCATGGTATAGTATTGGTGCATTTCAGTAACAATGAGTTTGTCACAGATAATAGACACTTATTCTTGGCATGTTCAGGGATGATCAAATGATAACACCAGTTGATCATGTATTGTGCCTAGGGTAAATCTGGTCAACACAAAGACTCAGAGGGATTTTTAAGCTTTCTGTTATCACTAAGGGGTACTGTCAACCACTGGCATGCTCCATGTATATTTAAGGCACCAGACAAGAAGACCTAACATGGTATATGCAAGTTTATTGCACTTATATTCCACACATTTGCAAACTTTCATTTAGCAAAGCAGCAAGTACACCTTGTCAGGTTAACAGCTCAGCAGTGGTTACTAGCTTTAATACTGCCACGTGCATTGTGGGTAAAATCCCATCAAGCACAACACATTACTGATCTCACAGATCTTCACAGTGAGCTATCTCCACTTCTCTCCCCCTCTAAAGAAGAGCATGCAATTCTCTTCTGAAGTAATTGTACATTCTTGTGCTTTAAAACATCTGCTTGCACATTTTCTATTGTTTTTAAAGCTTTCATTTGAAAGCGTGCAGAATCAAAAGCATTTGATGTTTCGGTACAGTAATTTACATTTTGCACCAGCAAAAAATATTTAGAGTTTTATAGACTCTTAGCATATCTTCCTGTTAATGGTCATTTTATTAGTTACCTGTTCAGGAAGTATTACAGGTCACAGTTCTGCAGTGGAAGCCTTATCTCATGTCTTCATGAAGTAAATCTCAAAGGTTGTGAATGTGAAAGGCTTGCCATTTGTGAAAAGTCGTACTGATTAACATATCTGTCTGGTATATATAGAGTATTTTTTTGGCAAATGTGCCTTTTTGGGTACTTCATGACTAGTTTGATCATTAGGATCTGAAGACAATGCCTCACTTTTTTCATGTCTTCATATTCTCCTGGTTATGGTAATTGTTCATCTGATTGAGATGTATGTCTAGTTTGAACAGCTCAGAAACAGTATGAATGTGCCTTTGATTTCTCTTTTCTATGGCTCTATCATCAGTTTAAATTACATATGATCTTGACGCTGCAGAAATGGCAATAATCACATCTTTTATTTTCGATCACTTGTCCGCATATAACTTGAGATGGTCATTCTGATCTGAATCAAAATCAGGCAGGGAACTAACTGAGTGCACACTGTAGCAGTATTTGAATGCAGATTTAGCCATTTGGTCATTTCTTGCAACAGTCTCATATGATATAGTCTTTTTTTAAACACGTTTATTAAAGTATCCTCCAAGACATAAGCAAGAGTGCATTGACAGAAAAAAAATATATTAACATATTTTCTATTTGTATACATTATACATCACATATCACATCGGCGCAATTGTGCAGCAGTTAGCATTGTCACATAACAGCAAAAGGTTCTCCGGTTCTATTGTCACCTGGGGTGCCTTCTGTGCGGAGTGTACATGTCCTTCCTGCATTCGCCTGGATTTCTTCCGGGTGCTCCGGTTTCCTCCAACATTCCAAAGACATGCATCTGGAGCATTTCTCCTTGGGCCTCCACTGAATGTAATAAGGCCTTATTATGTCTAGGCAATTCAGATCCTGTGTCCCAGCTAAAAAAAAAAAATCATATCCTTAGTTACAACCATTTGCTCATCCAATATTTCTGACAAGAGTACTCTGTAGGGAATCTTTTAAATCTTCCAACTCATCCTCCCAAAACACATATTCCCAGTTACCTCTTTCTTCTCCATCACACTTCCAATATTTATTATCTACCTGAGGAAAAAGTCTATGAAGTATGTTCGGGATATAAAAATACCTATGGAAACATTTCCAAAGATCCTAAACCTTCTTCACTTTGTTACATACTTGGGAGCCAAAGATACGTCCTCCCATTATTCTCTTATAAATGACTTTTCCAGTCTCTTCCCAGTCTTTTCTAACCTCCTCTGGTTAATTCTTATAGTTCATGCAATAGTTTATATGCCCTACTAATTAACCCTTTAACAACAGCTGCTGCTCTAGATTCAACTAAAAACTATGCCAGAGCAGGTCTTTCACTTAGGATTCCCCTATCCCTTTGTGTTTGCCAATGCTCTGATATCTGTCCCTCATAGAGAAGGCAGTCTCTAGTCTTGGGCAACAACTTTGTCTCAAGCCCTGTGTTAGTGGTTTGAATCTTGTGGCCCCACTATTATTTATACTAGACTCACTCCAGTTGCATTCTGTAGTTTTGCTCTATAAGACATTAAAGCTAGATGTCCAACTGCGTGTCTGCCCAAAAGCGCGTAACCCAAAAGCGCGCATCCATAACCACGCTCCCTTATGCGCACACCCGAATGCGCACTTCCATTTGCGCGTATACATATGCGCGCACCCATATGCGCGCGTACAGTGGCTAAAATCTCCTGTCTCAGTAATATTGTTAATGGTACTTGACATACCTACACCACGGCACTGACAACAGCAATGGGCTTCAACTCTCTTATTTTTCTTCAAATTCAATTAAAAGAAAGCGTGTCCGCCCAAAAGCGCGTAACCCAAAAGCGCATCCATAACCGCTCCCTTATGCGCGCGAATGCGCTTCCATTTGCGTATACATATTTTTCTTCAAATTCAATTAAAAGAAAGAAACAACAAAATTCAGTTCACTCACTGTCAGTTGATTGAGGAGGGAAGGAGGTGTGGATTATATATAGCAAGCAAAAGGCACGGAGCGGTAAGATCACAGAAAGAACACAGCGGCATTAACTGGAAAATCTTACAGTGTGAGCTGTCGGATCTTAATCAATTCTAAATTAAAGAAAAGAAATTTTAAAATAAAAAAATTGTAGATATGCGGGCACTGGGCATGTCGTATATCACATAAGGAGGATAAATATGTTCATGTTCACATAGAGATGGTTATCTGTGCAGCATGAAGGTTTTCATAATCATATTTGCTACTGACTTCTGGCACAATGCACCCCCCCCCCTGACCACCACCACCACCACCACCAGCACCACTACAAGCACACTACACCACAATAAATTGTGAGTCTGTTTTGACTCATCCTATCTCTCTGTTTCTATACATAACGGTCTGGAAAAGTGCATCCTTGTGCCATTAAGTTTTCATTTTAAGCACACTAAATCTCAATGGACAGACAGTAGGTCAGAGTAGTAAAAGAAATTTTCGGCAACAATACTTTAACAAGCAGTACTATGAAAATCAAATAAATGTGCAAAATAAACCAAATGCCATCCATCCATTCTGCCTAAGTTTGTATGTGCTCTCTCGTAGACAAATTAAATAAATTTGCAAATGAACTAAGCAGAGACTCGCCTATCCAGACCATCTTAGCCAATGTTCTTATATAAGGATGTTAGGAAATATGGGAGAAGTAAAGTTGAGGATTATTTGTCAAGAGAAGGCTGACTCATAGCTGTCAACCTTCCATCTCCAAAATGAGGAACAGTAGCCCTCATCATAATGTGGAACAGATGAGCAAAATGTGGAACACATAATGGCTTATCAACTTCAACAGGGAAAGTCGTATGATTGTTAAAATATGCTAGCTTTACTTATAAAGATAAAGCATATCTTTTAATGAATTAATAAGATTCATTTCTATTTATTATGGATTTTTGGCTTAAAAGTCCTAACACTGAATGTATGGCAGACCTTTTCAATGTGTGGAGCTTTTGAGGAATGTGAACTTTTTAAGACCCCAAATGAGGTGCATTCCTCGTAAAGTAATGCGGTACACTTGAGACATATGGGCTGACATGTGCTAGCTTCTCCTGCGTGAGGGAGGCTCAATAACGATTCCTGTGTATTTTGCAAGAATAGATTACTATCTGGAAAAGGCAAAAGGCGGCAATCGAATGCTGTCCAAATGCAAAGTGCAAGGTTCCCAAGCAATATCCAACAAATACAACAGTGAGGGAGAGCTCAGTAGGCAAGGAAGCTGAAGTAGCCAGTGTTGCCCTAAGTCAAGCAGCTCTAGTTATGATTACCCTCCCTGTAGTGTCCCTCTGCTTTGGGCGGCAGATACTTGGTTTTACTTTTCCAGCAGCTTACACTGACTTTCTATGTTTTCCTGTTTCACTAAAAGTCAGGACAGGTGCAGGTGGGGTTTTAGATAAACTCATTAGATCTGCATGGTGCATCCTTCTCTATTTTAGGCAGTAAAAAATCTGATATCATAATTTGCTAGCAGTTCTCAGTCGCCACACCTCCTCCACCTCCTGCTTTTCTGAGAAAAGCTTTATTAACCCAGTGCCAGTGGGTCTATAGGAATGGCAGGAATAACTGTGGTTGTTTGCACCCATATGCGCGCGTACAAATATTGCTAATCTTTATTCATCATAAACATGTTTACAGCAATATGTTACAGCAATATGAGTCTGACGGAGACATAACTGACATTATATAAAAACAATATTATGAAATCCATTATTTAATATATTGCTAATCTTTATTCATCAAACAACCACAGGGCACCACCCCAAAAGTGCGCATGACAAAAGCGCGATATGGTAAAAGCAAAAAAAGAAATACATATGTTAAAAGCAGAGACATAACTGACATTATATAAAAACAAAATTATGAAATCCATTATTTAATATAATCTATATATCCAAATTATGGCTTACACCTCTTAAATATTGAGCTATAGCCATATTTGGATAATTAGCTTGAAGATGTTCCAGTCGTCGTGTAACCTGCACATATTTATTCTTAGGCGCTGCTTCCTTGACATTTCCGGATTCCAAGCGGGCTATTTTATGCTCTGTGTGATCCTGTTCCATTATTATATGTTCCACCAAACGGTATACAGAGGGGTGATGACAATCAACTGTACGTTGAAATGCTAAATGCCATGCTTCTATACAGTTATTAGTACGAGGATATCCATCACGCACGATCCCAAACATTCCAAAGTCCAACAACAAATAAAGGATTGCGTCGTCGGCGTCATAGGTCTTCCTATGAAAGTGTCTTCCCAGTAATCATAGAGTGGTTGAAGAACAGGGGAACAGGTTTGGATATGTGTTCAAATGCCGCAGTAACATCAGCCACAGGTAGGAAACTTAATGCCAAAAGCATCTTAGCCTGATAGCGTAATTCCTCATTGTCCCTATACTGTTCAACGAGATGCAGATCCTGTATTCGACGCCATAAGCACTGGCCTAAGTGAAAAAGACATCCAACCATATGCACATTCGAACACTCTTAACACTGCGTTTTGTATAGCTTTCTCGAAGTCAGACATAATACTGATTGGTTGTAAACCAGGCTCATTTTCCAATACTTTTTCAAAAATCCTTACGTAGTCCTCTTCGCTTTGAGGACATAAGGCAATAAACCAAAGGAATTACACAGTTGTTAACTAAGGCGTGTATGGTGAAAAGCTGAGCGAATACCGCTGGAGACACTTTAAATGTACCGTCAACAAACCAGTTTGAATAATTTTGAAGCAATTGGAAATTACCCTGCGTAGCAAACATAATGATCGATTGTCATCGTCTGCTCCTGGGTCCCAAACCAAAAAACGATCTCCTCTTTGAGAATGTTGTAACTTTTCTGGGATATTAACTTCAGCTAAAGTTCTCGGAGGAGCAAATGCTTCTCCTTTACATTTTCTTTTACGGTTAATAATCTTAGCACATGCTGCATAAGAAGGTAACGTTACTGCTGCTTCACTTGATATCCGGAAGTGCTTTGTTGGATGATCTGTCTCGGCTTGTCTTGACTTCCAAGCAGCGTTCTCATTTCAGATACCGCTTTCACCGCTTCGTTACGTGCAGTATCTGGAGCATGGTTGTGATCGGTAACTTCTTCTGTTCGCCCGTCTGTTTGGATTCGTATACGTCCACGACAAGACTTCAGAACACAACGCCAAGTCTCAACTCCAGCCCCATTTCGTCTATCTAGTCGTAACCTGAACCCTTCGTGTATCTTGTGAGTTTTAGATTTCTGTGACTGTGTTTCTTCCATACTTTTGGGTAAAAACCGCGGACAGTTATGACGCGCATATGACATGCGCTCTTTTCGGTGTTTTGATATCGCGCGCACATGTCCCATCCCAAGAGTATTAAATTATGTAAGGGAGGATTGTTCAACAGCTGTATATGTTGTACTTAAGGCTGGAAGGAGAAGGCACCACCCTGCCAGTCTTGTACACCCATAATATATTAACAAAGAAGGAGAATAAGCAGCTGGCTAGGTTAGCCAAGCAGAAACAATTCCTACAAACCTCATTGTCAGGTAATATTAGTTTGCTGGCATTCACATTAACCATTAAAAGGTACTCAATTCTCAAGAATAAATAAATACATGCTTAAATAAATAAGGTTAGTTAACATCAGCAAAGGATTTTAATAACTAGTTCCTGGGTAGCCTGTTACTTCGGGTTCATATATTCATGATACTAAAACTTCAACACTATGATTCAGCAAAAAGCATCACTAGTTAAAGACAGCATGAACTTCTAAACTCATGAGAGAGAAATTACATAAAAGCAATGCAATGAGAAGCTTTTGTGTCTATAGTACACACCAGTGTCCCATATTAATTTTCAAAAGGTGGAATTTATTACATGTATGAACTGTGAAAGAAATAAGGTCATTTACTGTACGTGTATAGTAACCTGCTGACCGACTGCCTTTCCAAAGAAAGTCGTAGAACAGAAAAAAGTATGCATCTGAGTTCATAGACAGCACTTCCATACCGCGGTAAAAACCGCGGACAGTTATGACGCGCATATGACATGCGCTCTTTTGGGTGTTTTGATATCGCGCGCACATGTCCTATTCTTCCATAACCGCGCGCGCGCTTTTGGCTACGCGCATATGGCAGCGCGGTTATGGGAGTGCGCTTTTGTCATGCGCGCTTTTAGGGTGGCGCCGTCCAACTGTCTGGCTAAGGAGTTTCTTTGTACTGCTCTTTCTGCGTCATGCAGTGCTTGCAGGCAATGTGGATTAATATTGTATGGACGGATCATACTCCTTTGTAAACTGTTGAAACTCTGAAGATATGCATTGATTTCTTTTGTCAAGACTTCTCCATCTGAAGTACATTGTCTTGAATCATTATATGATCTGTTAGCTAGTTATTGCAGATATGGTAACTAGCTCAATATCTTATATAGTGCACTAGTATTAGATATTTTTCCCAGTATATTCACAGAAGTCTGTTGTAATCTTGTGTGTCTGTGCTGCCACAAAGACTGTGGCAATCGGACATTCTGTCCTTTTGAGTAGGTTTGCATTCAGTGTAGAACTAATACTTAGACACACAGTTAATTACATCAGCATTGATATTTGTCATTATAGACATTTTTGATCTCTTTCTCTCTCTCTCTCTCTCTCTCTTTCTCCCCACTTGGTCAAACATTGATGCCGTTCGTGGATTTGTCACAGAACTTCTTCCTTTACAAAGCTGGTACTACAATCACATTTCTGGTCCAACAAGAGAGGATCATGGTCTGGCAGATGAGCTCTCCGCAATGTATCTGTAAAACAAATACATTATGTATGTCCCTTTATCTGATCACCTACCATGAACACAGCCAGTTATAGTCTGCAGCTCTACATCTTGCTTAGTTGTTCATAGGTTCATAGGTTCATAGGTTTATACTAGGCTATCTGCCCTAAGGCATTTATAAGCCTAGCCCAAATTTTTGTGGCTTACGCCACCCCTTATATGAAAAAATACTGTGCCCATTAGTTTGTTGTGCCTCTGTCCAGCAGTGACACAGAGATGATTCCCGGGGTAAACCTACGATCTCCCATCCACAGGTCTAGATTTCTCTTGAACAGAGTCAGCGAGGTGCTCTGCCTCACATGGACGGGATTTTATTCCACAGCATAGGGAGTCTCTGAGTGATAAATCTATCCCTCCAGCACGTCCTATTTATATCCGTGCTAAGGTTTAAGTCGCTTGCTCTAGTGGTTTTGGTGGATTTGGATTTTTGAGGTGGAGCATGTCCATTAATTCCGGGTTGGACATGGCCTTGTATGTCAGGCACATGTCACCTCTGAGCAGGCGGTATGCGACTGAACAGAGCTGGAGTTTCTTCAATCTGGCAGCATATGACAGATTTTGGAGTCCCTTTATCCTTTTGGTGAGGAACTTTTGGGGTCTCTCCAATTGCTGCAGATGTCTGGTGAGATACATCCCGAATGGGGCATTGTACTCGATCATTGGTCTGATAAGTGAAGAGTACAGGGAACAATGACCTCACTAGATCTGGATGTGAATCCCTTCATGATCAGGTGGGCAATGTAGAAGGTCTTTCTAACCACTTTAGCAATGTGAGTGTCAAACGAAAGGCCACTGTCAACCTGGGTCCCCACGTCCCTGATAACCTCTTCTGTGCTTAGTGGATTGCCACCTATATGGTAGCTTGGGGTTACCTTGTTTTTCCCGAAGGGTATGACTATACATTTTTTGGCGTTTAACTTCAGGCCATGGCTCTGGCACCAGCTATCTGTTTCCGTGAGTCCCTTCTGAAGGATATCCGTGTCCGATGCACTTTCCACTATGGCGCCCAGTTTGCAGTCGTCTGCAAACTTTGTCAGCCAAAGTCCTCCCATGCTGGCCTGTACTTCTGAGAAGTAGATGCCAAACAATAGGGGCCAAGGACCGAGCCCTGTGGGACACCACTTGTAACCGGCTTGGAGTCTGACACAGCGCCAGCAACTCTAACCCTGTGGGTTCTGTCCTTAAGCCAGTTTGCAACCCATCTTGTGACATATGGGTTTACATTTAAGCTGGTAAGTTTTTCTACAATACCGAGTGGGGTATTGTGTCGAAAGCCTTTCAAGGTCAAGGTAGGCTGTATGGACTGCCTTTCCCTCATCAATGGCCTTGGTGACTGTTTGAAGAAGTCGACCAAGTTCAAAAGGCATGATCTTCCCTTGACAAAGCCAAACTGGGTCGGGTCCAATGTCTGCAAGTCCCTATATTTTTGTTTATGAGCTCCATTATGATCCTCTCCATAGCTTTGCAGACTAGACTTGTTAAGCTTATGGGCGGTAATTACCAGGGTCCGTGAGGCGCCTTTGTGGAGTGGGACCACAGTTGCCGTCGCCACTCCTTGGGCACGTATCCTGTGGTAAGGCTGAGATTAAACAGCTGCCTTATGTGCGGGGTTAATTCCTCATTTAGCTCATGTAGCACACAGCCGGGGACACCATCCGGTCCCATTGATGCTGTGTTTTTAGCTTTAGAGAGCAGCTTTCACCTGCGCATTTGAGATGTCCGGGAGGCTACACTCGGCTGGGATAGTTATCTCTCCTTTAGGGGAGAGGGGTGAAGTTTGCACTGAACCTGTCTGCCAGTATGTTGGCAATGTCTGTGGGTTCAGTGATTTTTGTATCATTTTGGACTAATTCTGAGCATATCTGGGAGTTTCCACCCAGGTTCCTAACATAGCTGAAAAGGCCTTATGATTGTCCTTTGAATCCATGGCAATTTTTCTCTCAAAATTGGCCTTAGTTGATTTTATGAGTGCTCGTATTTTTTACTAATAATGATCAGGGTGACTTCCCTTTTATGGATTTTGTTCTATCATGTAATAGCTTTCTCCTCTTATTGTAAAGTTTGTTAATGGCTGGGGTCCACCAGACTGGATGTTTGCCCTTTGTGGAAAGAGTCTTGGTTTTATTTGGGATTGCCTGATCCATGCAGTCCTGGAGGTGTTCATAGAAGGCATTTGTAAGGGCTTCCGCAGCTTGGGTTGTGGTTTCCTCTGGCTCAGGGGCCTTGAAGGATACTACACCAGTCTTGAGTAGTGTGAAGTTTGCTTTAGAGAAGTTCTTCACTATGGTCTTTTTGTTTGGGGTGGGCGGGATGTGGATTTCCAGTGAGATTAGTTTATGATCAGATCTCACCAATGAGGGATATACTTCGGTGTGGAGCATTTTGTCCCCATGTTTGTGACAATGAGATCTAGTATATTTTCTCCTCTCGTGGGAACAGTGACTAGCTGTTCCATGGCATTTGAATTTATGAACTCCAGGAACCGTTGGGCTAGAAAGTTAGGGCTTGAGTAATGTTCCCAGTCTATATTCGGTAGTTGAAGTCACCCAATATGATGGTGTTTGGAGATACATTTATACCCTCCAGTGTCTTCAGGAAGGCTGTGTGGGGTTCCTGAGTTTGAGAGGGTGGCCTGTAGCATGCTACAATTTGTAGAGCAGTTTTGCCTATGGTTAGTAGCACCTGGATGGTTTCGAGCTTTGTGTGTTGCCACCAACCTGGAGGTGTGGGTATCCTTTATGAATATGGATACACCCCCTCCTTTTGTGGTGTTGTCCGGGTTTTGGGGCGGAGCATGATATGAGGTAAAACCTAATAGTGCCGGGGTGCTCTCAGGAGCCTTGAACCAGGTTTCAGTTACAGCACAGACATCGATGTTCTCCATACTGAGAAGGGCCTCGAGTGCGTGCATTTTGAGATTTAGACTTCTGGCATTGAGCAGCATTACCCTCAGTTTCTTCCCATTTTTGTTTTCTAGGGTGGTAGGTTTAGAATTTGAGCCTTGCCTAAAAAGGCACTATGGGGTGGCAAGAGCCTTAGCCAATATCCGGAATCCCAGGGGTGACAGGTGCAAGCCGTCCCTTGAAGCAGCGTGGCTTGTCAAGCATGTCATCCCAGGCAGACAGACACTGGATCCCCTTTGAATGACACCAGACATTAAGCCAATTGTTAAAGCTGATCATCTTGTCTCTATATTGTGGCATCATTCTTGGTGAAGGAAGGATACTGCTCAGGGTTAGGGTCATACCTGCCTGGGCTACATAATCAGAGAGCTCCTCTATGTCTCTTTTCATGTAGTCCAGGGAGGTGCGTCTCAGGTCGTTCACACCAGCATGGACAATGACTGTGTCATATTTGTACTTGCCGTGGAGTGACCCGAGTGCTTGTGTTATGTGGCGGATTCTAGCGCCCGATAGGCAGCTTACTGTGACCCTCTCCTTGTTCAGCCTGGTGAGTGGGACGTCAGTGTGTCTGACTATGGAGTCACCTATGACAAGTATGTTTGGTGTTGTATTTGGCCTTAAGGGCTGTGACTGCTTTGCACACTGCTTTTGTGGTTTATGTGTTGCTTGTGGGGTGTCTTGAGGTAGCAGTTGTTTGGGTGTCTGCTTTGGAGGCCTCTGCTGTTTAGGTAAATTTTACTCAGAGCCTCCGAGTATGTCTTTGTGTGTTTATGTGTTTGATTTAGTGGAGTGGTAGCATTATGTGAGGCTGGTTTTGTGGTGTGTGTAGTTGCCTTCTCCTCCTGTCTGGTCTTGCCAGTCCTGAGTTGAGAGAGCTCAGCCTCCAGTTTGGCTAAATAGCTGCATCTCTCGCAAGTATTTGTGTTATGTGGGAGGAGGAGAGGGTTGTCTGTGTACATGAGGCAGTTATAACATTGCCTCAAGATTCCCAGATTCACCAGCTGGACCGGAGAGGAGATTGACAACTGACCTTTGGACATGCTAGAATAATATTGGGAAATCCTTAATTGAAAACAAGGGCCAGTGGGGAGTGAGGGTGCAGTGCTTTTAATTTTTAGTGCTGACTTATATAATTGCTTTAGTGAGCAAGTGCCAGGTAACTTGAGTGCAATGTGTTACAAGTAACTAAATGCAAAACGACAAACAGTAACTTTCTTTCAAGTGAAACAAGGAAATAAGTACAGTAAGCAATGCTCATATCACTAGTCATCCACAGAAGCTGAGAAGTTGCGTATTAGGTGGAATTAGCTTCCAGGGAAATAACAAGCAAACAAACAACAAGCATATAAACAAAGCTAGATTCAGCAGGCCTGGATCTAGTCTATGCTAGAGCAAACAAGGTGAACCAATTTCAGTAAGATACAGTTCAAATATTCAGGCACTATAAACCTTTAACCAGAAATTCCCAGCTCAGAAGGGCAGAGTCCAGCCTCTTCTCCCACAAGAGTGCAGACCACAAACCTTCTTAATGTAAAATAACTGGCCTGAAGCCCAAGTGCCTAAACCAGAACTAATACACTTGGACACTGGGCTCTCAATCAGCAGTTCCCAACTTAGAAGGATGAAAGCTACCTGTCCTGCCACCACAGTGCTTGCCACAAACCTTCCTAATGTAAAACAACTGGTCTGAAGCCCAAGTGCTTAATCCAAAAGACTTGAATGATAGCTACACTTTAATCAAGTTACAACCAAGCAGTAATAAATACCATTGAATACTTTAGAGAATGTCTGGATTAGTGCTCAAGTTACACAAACAAAGCTAGATCCAGCAGGCCCGAATCCAGTCTATGCCACAGCAAACAAGGCGCACCAACTTCAGTAAGAGACAGTTCAGATATGCATGCACTATAAGCCTTTAACCAGAAATTCCCAGCTCAGAAGGGCAGAGTCCAGCCTCTCCTCCCACAAGAGTGCAGACCACGAACCCTCTTAATGTAAAATAACTGGCTTGAAAGCCCAAGTGCTTAAACCAGAATTAATACACTTTTAGAATAACAGACACTGAGCCCTCAATCAGCATGTTGCTTAGAGGATCCATCCTGTAAGAAGTTCTGGATATGCACGCAACTCTTCTTCAGTATCTGATTGGGTTGTCTTACTCACTGGTCTTTTTTTTATTTTATTTAACATTTGTTTACTGGGAAAGTCCAACTTGGAACGAGTCAATTTTCAGCAGAGGCCAGGGGAGAAACACATTTTCTGGAAGAGCATCTGCTACTATCAATTATTTCAGTGGAATATGGGCTGTGGATACATTAAACCACAGCCCCATCAACAACCATTGACATCTTGGAGGAACTTTGCCTAAATCATACAAACTGACCAGTGGTACTAGTGTTTTATGATCAGTTTCAAGTACTTCTCCCTTATATAGTATAGGCTAGATTCAGACTTCCTGAAACTAGACCGTTTGATATCACTTGAACACTAAAACTAGCCAGCTTACATTAAGAGCCTCCTTGCACCCTTGTGACAGAAGGGTGTAGCTCAGGATCCATCTGAGTTGGGGATTGTGGGGGGAAAGGCTGAGTTTTGGGCTTTCCTATTGGTTAGTTTGTGTTAAAACTGTTTAACTTTGCTTGTAGTTAAGCATTGTGTTTGCCATAGTGCTACCATGCATAGACATGAAAGCCTAGAAAGACAATTTTACCTAAATATCAGCTAGTGAACACTCCCAAACTGCCTGCTGCACTGTGAACAACTCAGTTGTGCACTGAGAAGCATTAGAAGCATTGTCACAGTTTTTCACCCCTAGTGTTCTATAGAATAGACCACTATGTTAATCCCAGAGCAAAATCTGGTCTAACTAGCCCACTCCCCACTAGTAATTATGGTATAAAGCTGCCATAATGGACGGTCAGTTTCTCACCATTTTCTGTCCAGCCTGATTGGCATGGGCATCTTGAGGCAATGTAGTAATTGCCTCATGTATACTGGCAACCACTTACTTTAAAACAAATGCAATATGTGAGTGATGGATTTACACTATAATTTTAGAATCAATTCTCTTACGTAACAAACCAGACAAACAGGTTGTCAGCACACACACTTCATGTCTTGCACATAACAAGCTCACACCATAAACCCATATACATGAAATTACTCACTAGAAGCCTACCAAAAGTTCAGAGACCTCCCAAGCACAAACCTATTGCACACAATGTAGAGCCAATAGAATCCACTACACATAACACACACACACACACACACACACACACACACACACACACACACACACACACACACACACACACACACACACGGTACTTGCCTCCTCCGCAGTTCCTTTTTTAGGCAACGTCAAAAGAAAATTTCCAATGTAAAAAAAAAAAATCCACTCAAGACAAACTCAGGGTTATGCTGCTTAATGCTAGGAGTCTAAACAGGAAACTGCACTCCCTGGAAGCACTCCTCACCTTGGAAGATGCCAATGTCTGTGCACACTGAGACATGGTTCAAGGCCGCAGAGAGCACCCAGGCCACTTAAGGCCACAATGCCATCTACACATTCTGACCTCAAAATAAGCATGCTAGAACCAAAGGTGGTGGTGTATCCATCTTCACTAAAAGACAAATACACCTCAAGACTGGTTAAACAGTATGACCATCTTAAGCTACTCCAAGTCCAACTAACTGTAAGTAAAACCCCCTTCTACATCTCTGTTATATATACATCCCTCATCATGAACCAAGAAAAACACACTGCCTGCCTGGACTTACTACAGTCACTCACTTTACAGCCAAACACCTTGGTCATAGGTAATTTCAACTATCCTTCATTTGGCTGGGAGACATAACAGCACAAACATGTTCGCCCTGAGGTTCCTGGACTTTGTCAATACAAATGCACTGGGACAGATAGTCTGTACCCCAACAAGGAGCTCAAATGTCCTAGACTTAGTACTCACAAACATGGGGGGGGTCAATGAACTACCCTCTGTGTGCCCCCCCCCGGTAAGGTCTGACCATAAATCAGTATCATCTAAAGTAACAATTGGACCTAACCCCCCCACCCCCCACTGCAGCAGCTAAACAATGAAACATTTCTCCAAAGCAAACTACAGCTTACTAACCAATGGTATAATTAGTTTCAAACCCTCTGCTGACACAATCAAAGACTATTATGCAGAGGTGTAAACAAATGCCCTGTATAAACACTTATACAGCTGTATAAACTCAGCAGTACTTGAATTTATTAAAACTAGGTTCTCATGAAAAAACAAGTCACTTGATGGACCTCAAGTATAAATAGTTATATAACAAGAGGAAGAAACTCATGTCTGAGAACAAGAGGGAACTGACTCAGCAGAAGAGCACCCTCCTCACCTTGAACAAGCAAATCGGATATCTTGTAAAGCCCTGTAAAGCTAATTGCAAAGATAAATTAGATCCCTATCTAAGGATAATCACAAGCCCTTCTTTAGCTACATACAAAATCTAAAAGGGAAGGCCCAGCTTTGTGTTGAACTATTAGTGGATAGTACCACTTATAATGAACCTGAGGAAATTCCAACCTGCTAACTGACAGATTTGGCACAAACTTCATCCCCTCTCCTCACCAGTTATTCCCCAAAGCATACCAGTCACCAATCTTCTACCTAGTATCTCCAAAGAGCAGGTCATAACCACACTCTGCAAGGCCAAAAACATGGCCTCTATGGGACCAGACAACATTCCAGGCTGCTTACGTAAGAGTCTAAAACAGGACCTATCTGAACCACTTGGCACTCTAACTACAGCCTAAGCACTGGTTTTGTTCAAGCAGATTGGAGAACAGCATCAGTAATCCCCCTGCACAAAGGGGTTCCATCAACCAACCCTGGGAACTATAGACCCATAAGCCTAACCGGCCTTCTCTGCAAGGCCATGGAAAGAATCATCATGGCTCTTATTAACAAAGACATAGGTGACCTTAAAACTCTTGGCCCAACTCAATTTGGCTTTGTTAAGGTTATATCATGCTTATTAAACCTGGTGAACTTTGAGAATGTCACAAAAGCCCTGGATGAAGACAAAACAGTACATATCACCTATCTTGACGTAGCCAAGGCCTTCGACACAGTCCCCCATTCAGGTATCAAGAAACTCACCCTTACATCATTAGATGGATAGCTAATTGGCTCAGACAGAACACACAGTCAAAGCTGGGGATTGCACCTCTGCCAGTAGGCCAATTACCAGTGGTGTATCACAAGGATCTGTGCTGCATCCTGTACTACTTGGAACCTATTTCTTGGAAGTCCAGGCGAAAATGGACAGAATGTAACTTAGCAAGTTCACTGACGATTGCAAACTGGGTGCAATCATTGCTTCCCTTAATGGTATTGACATATTACAAAAGAGGCTAACACAAACAATTGGTGCCAAAGCCATGGACTTAAATTAAAGACAAAAAGTGCATTATAACACCCTTTGTCAAAGGGGAGGTCACTGCAATTTACAATGTAGAGAGTACTCCCCAAGCTCTAACCCAGTGGTGCAGGATTTGGGAACACAGGCTGACAGCAACCTAAACTTCGATCACCATGTGTCCACACTGGTAAGGAAAGCCTTCTATATTGCATATCTCATAAGTAAGTGCATAGCATCCAGGACTGGGTATGTTATAACTCCTCTGTACTCCACCCTCAGACCATTAATAGAGCACAACACTCCCTTCTGTATGCACCTCACCAGACACTTGCAGCACCTTGAGAGACCACAGAGGTTTCTCACCAAGAAAATTCATGGCCTTCAAAAAATGATCTATGTGGATAGAGTGAAAACCCTGTCACTGTACTCTGTATCTTATAAACTTCTGAGTGGTGACCTGTGCCTGGGCGACAAAGCATTCTTTGACCCAGCCCTAAAGAAAATGTTGCAAATCTGAAAATCAAATAGGACAAGATTAACTAGTGCCAGGGATCTTAACCTAGGCTGTCACATTAACAGGACATGCTCAAGGCAATACATCTCCCAGAGATTGCCTCTCCTCTGCAATAAACTTCCAATTCATGTGAAGCAGAGCTGTTCAATGGCCCTATTTAAGTGCAACTTGGACATTTGGATGAGAGATTGTAAATTCACCCCAGGTGTGGCACCTATGTCCCTCATGGAGAGGGGCTATCGGTGTTGATCATAGACTAGCACTGCAAATATAGACCATCTATCATGGTCAATCAGGGAATATGGGTATAACATGGCTAGGCTTGTAAATGCTCTAAAGCCATTAGCCTAGTAACCTCCTATGGACCTATGAACCTAATTTGCAGCTAGAAGCAGTCTAGAATGCCCAGGAGGCAACATGAAAAGTGCTTGTCAAAACTCCTGCGTGGCATTCCTTTTCAATTTGGGAATATCTCCTTCCTGTCTCTGTTAATGTTCTGGAACAGATAGCCATAAATTTTAGTTTCCTGATAATCTATTACAACAAAGCTGCTCCCATATCACAACTACTGGCATATGCACTCACGAGTTGATTTGGTAATAGTGTGTTAAGTACTTGCATAGATGCTAGACGAGACCTGATCCTTTTGATAGCCTGTTACTGGGTATTATCCCGTGTTTGTATTGTATCATTCTTTAGCAGTTCTCTTACAGGAGGAAGCATTTACCATCAATGCACAAACCTGCCCCGATATTTCTTCATGTCAAGCATTTGCCAGAGATTTGTGACATTACAGGGACTTTGTAATTTATTCAGACCCTTCCCTTTCCTTACATATGGTCTGAAGCTAACTCCACCAGAGTACTTTTCGAAATACTGAATTTCATCCTTTCCAAAGCAGCACTTTTCCCTACTGTGCTTGAGTACTAGCTCTTCACTATTCTGAAACTCTGCCTTTATCCTCTTATAATGTGACTGTTTGTCATACCTAAACACCAAAATGAAGTCCATCATGATCACTGTACCCTCTTGTTCTTTGAGGAGTTTACTTATTTCTTACTAAAAGATTGTAGCTGCTCAAGCAAATGCAAAAGATAACTTCCTATAACAGAATCTACCCACTGAAGTAATGAACATGATTAGTTTTCTGCTACTTGGGTAAGGGGGTATTTGACTACATCCACTTGATGCATCTAATATGGAGAACAAACTTGACCAGATTTACTTTGGTGGTATATCTTTAGGACAGACCTCCATCTCACCTGCACAGTTAGGACATTTTAAATTAATACAGCTTTGCCATTTTCCTTCATTATTGAGATGATTGTAACACAGTATGGGGGTTCTATAATATTTCTGATAACCTTCTGGAGACTGCATTCAAATTAGATCAGTCAATCTCATTAAAAGAATGGTTGACGGTATTCTTCATGGTGCATTGAGGGAGTAAGGAACAGCCCCAGATTTCATATGAATTTTTCCTTACCTTGAGGTGTCTAACATCACCAAATGCAACATCACTTATTTAAATTGGTTCTTGCAATGAGACCCAGTTTGAATGCAGTAGTTATGCTCAGTATATTCACATAAGGATCCTGCAACATCCCCATTCTGGGCAGTAATCAAGGAGCCTGAATCCTTACCACTGACACTGGAGAGGGACATTCACTTGGAACAACAATGGAGCTCTCTGCATCAAGCACAATTTCCTTTTAGAGCACACAGGGAACACACTTAGTCCGGAGTCCAGATTTCTCTGTCTCCCTTGAGGTCTCCAGTAAGACTCCCCACTGGTACAGCTATAGGATTGAGACCTCAGCTAAGTGTCCAAGCCAAGTTTTCCAGTACCCTCTCTGTGAAACAAGTGCTTCATGTCCCTGCTCCAAGTAACTGACATACACACACACTCAGATTTGATTTTCACACACACAGACACACATCTAGGAAAACAGACTTGCTAGCAACACCCCCTTCTGCTCAAACTATAAGATAGTTACACTGCCACCAGCCACCCCAAAGCCAGCCACTCTAAAGCTCTTACAAGGGGACCCATTTATACTGAGTGAAATTATTAATACAAATGGCAGTTTGACCAACAGCAAGGCTTTCAGGAGCAGCCAGAGCTGTCACCAATATATATAAGTACTCTCAGAGATTAAAATATTCTCTGAAAGACCAAGCACAATGAAAAGTTTAAATATATTTAATAATAAAGAAGAAAAGAACATGAAAACACTAAATATCTATTTACAATAAACACCAAAGTTTCAGTTACAGGAAATAGAAATAACACATATGGACAGGTTCACACAGTTACAGAAAAACAATACTTAACTAATCTCACTGTATTTTCCTGACTGATCTAAAGAATTATTTCTCCCTGGTTACTTACTAGAGTAAGGTAAGATGAAGTAGGTGTGGGGCCCTTCTTTGTCAGGTTCCAAGAACAGAGTGCTCTGAGATTTCCATCTCACCTGGTATTAAACATTATTTTTAGTGAAAGATTACAAAATGATATCACATACATCTGGTTATCTGACATTTGGTTCCCAAGCTTCCCCCTTGGCTAGAAGCTGTCAGGATTTAGCACATATGTGTCAATAATACACACACACACACACACACACACACACACACACACACACACACACACACACACACACACACACACACACACACACACACTTGCTAAGATCTGCTACAGTTCCTTAAAGTCATAAAAAATAATCTCAAACCTCCACCCTTCCAGAGTAGCAATTAGTTCACCACAGTGACAATGCAGGAAGCTTCCTAGTACAGGACTTTGTCTCTGACTGTATTGAGAACTGTAAGATACGGTACTGATGGCTTAAGCCAGGTGATTTAATTTCAAACTATTTTCAGAGTTTGAGATTAGTCTCTTCTCTTCCAGTATCCTCTGTACATACATTTAAACAGTTAAAATAATACATGTATATTTATTTTCTGTCCAGCAGGGCACACTGTTGGCACATTTGTTTACACAAGCAGCTTTACAAATACATTTTTCAACACAAGCATCTGCACAAATCAGTTTGATATACAAATGACATAATTCTTTACAAAATTCCAGCTCCCTGTGCTGCATATGTTACGCATCCACTGCTCTACTTCTCCTGGCATTGCTAGCAATACCTCACATCGTCACAGATCCAACACATAGATCCAAAACTCAGATTTGTACATTTTCTCTGATATCTGAGCTTTCTTCTTGTGCTGCTTTCAGCTATGTAGACATTTTGAAATGTGTCTATATGCACTGTGTGATACTACAATTATGCTTGCCCTAATGTCTATCTTAAACTTCACTGGCTTGCCCTGAACTGAAGTTTGGCATGCCATTAATCACCTGGATGTGACAGCATAATCAGAGCAAAAAAAAACAAAGTTTCCTTTGCATTTTCTTACTTGAGGAAGTCTCTGTAGCTTACTCTTTGACCATTCCACTCCCATTTTGTTACATTTCTCATATCTTCTATTTCATGCCAAACACAACTCTAACCCATTATACAAATAGTTGCATTGACTATGCTTTCCTCGTTTGCATTTGATATTTTTAAAAAAACAAAACAGTGTAAGAAACTTCTCTGTGTGGAAGACTTTCAGTCCATATATCTCTAGCTAATCACTGTATATTAATCAGATCATACAACAGTAGTAGGAGTAGCAAACTTAAACTCGTCTTAAGTAAAAAAAAATAAAAAGTAATAAAAAATATATAATTGTACAGAATTACTAAGTATTCAAAATTAATCCAAACAAGGCAAGCAGTCTGTTTCCATTCTAAAATCCTTTATTAAGTACACAGATAAGCGATCCAAATAAAACAAAAATAGAGTCATAGATCCCTCACAAGCTTTCTAAATATATATACACTTTTTATCAGGCAAGGGACTGGTTTATTGTGCTGTAAAACAAAGTGTTATTGGTACACATTAAATTAAAGAAAGATGTGAAACTAATTGTACATTTTGTATATTTATACAGCAAGGTGATAGTTTTTATTGCCCTTATTTAAAGAAAATCATTAAGACCTGTGCAGGGGCTGGCTAACACTACAAAAGTAATTTACAGGGCATAGTGCAATGAATGTGATACATTCTATGTGGGCAAGACTGTAAATAAACTTAAGCGTAGGATTTCATGTCATCTGTTAGAAATCCACTCTGGATGTAAAAATAATGCACTAGCCAAACTCCTTTCTCTTCATAAAAGACACACAGGTTTTAAGTTACAGAGCCTGGATCGCATAGACATGGATGATCTTGAAGGAGACATCCCGAATATTCTGGAGAAACATGAACTCATGTGGCAATTAAAGCTGAAATCTTTTAGGAAGCCTGGACTAAACTATTACTGTTCAATTAAAAAGTGTACTGGAACTTAGAAAATTGCCACATTGTTTACATGACTGATTTTATTTTATTTTATTCTACCAGTTGGTTTTAAATACCATGCTAAATCAGTTTTAATTTAAGTGTGTATTTTGTTTCCATCATCATACATTTTTTCTTATTATTTTTTCTTTTTCTTGTTCTCTTTTTTCCACTTTATTCAAAATGATGTGTAATAACAATACTAACCAATTGTGCAATAATATTTTTATAGATAGTTTTTAGGGTTCTTGTACACAGACCTGAAGAAGTCTAGAAGGACAAAAGCAATCTTTGTTAACAATAGGTTATAAAAATAGAAAATGATTTTTACAATTGATATTTTACATCAAGAGTGTATATGTATATATTTTTTTTGATTGCCAAATGGACTAAGGCTGATATACTTCCAACCATGTAGTATATTATCTTGGATAAAATCACAGACTGAATAATCTACTTAATAATCTGGTTAAATAAGAGGTATCACACCATTATAAATTTTATTTAAAGTACATAAGGATTATATTATTATCACAGCTACTAAGTAGGGCAGGACCAGCTCGAATGTCACACTGATGGGGAAGGGATGCGAATTTAACATGTGTACCAATAACACTTTGTTTTACAGCACAATAAACTTTTTATCAGGCAAGGGAGTGGTTTATTGTGCTGTAAAACAAAGTGTTATTGGTACACATTAAATTAAAGAAAGATGTGATAAAAAGTATAAATATATATATATATATATATATATATATATATATATATATATATATATATATTTAGAAAGCTTGTGAGGAAACAATTACTCTATTTTTGTTTTACTTAGATCGCTTGTCTGTGTACTTAATAAAGGATTTTTGAGTGGAAACAGACTGCCTGCCTTGCTTGGATTACCTTTGAATGCTTAGTAATTCTGTACAATTATGTATATATTTTTTGGGACTTAAGACGAGTTTAAGTTCGCTACTTCTACTGCTATTGTCTGATCTGATTAATATATAGTGATTAACTAGAGATGTATGGACTGAAACTCTTCCACACTGAGACATTTCTTACACTGTTTTGTTTTTGGACCCACTATACTTGTTTAGTGGGTTGTTTTGAGACTTCGGGGATACCATGGAGATTTTTTTTTTTTTTTCATTTGTTATTTTTAAATTCACTTGCAAGCGTTCTCTGGCCAACATCATGTTTTTTGTTTTGCTTACTGGATGTTTTTGCTTAAATTCACTCACATCTCTAGCTACTCATGTCTGTACACTGCTTTTTAATGTTTTAAAAATAACTTCAATTTGTATAGCTTTCTCTAACATTAAATTTGGTTCAGGTTTTAACTTTTGCAAAACACTGAGGTTTACAATAGCAACTGCAATTTTGTCTCTAATTTACTTATCTTTAGTCCAAAAATGCATAATACTCCATCAATTCACAAAAGTATTGCACAACAGCTTACATACACTTACTCCCTTACTGAGAATGTTTATAGAAGCATGCTCTTTCATATATTACATTTAATTTAAGCATAAAATGTTTATCTGGTTTTCCCACTATAGCATTATATGTCAAGGATTGCTCCTCCAGAAATGTGAAAGCAACTAAAATAGATTCAACACAGGGTTGTCACCTTTACATACTGCTATTTCCTGACTAACATACATACCATATGTGTGATCTAAATAGGCATCCCTGTCTTGTGTAGCCACACCCCTTTCAACAAATCATACCTACAATCACCAAATACTATATATGGTAATTGCAGAGCCAAGTGTAGGTGAAATGAAGCCATAGGGAAAGGGGTCTATGGTGTAGCCTCAGTACATTGTTCATTGTCCCCCCACACCTCACATTGCCCCTCGCCCATTTCCTCCCCAGCCTGGTCTCCCCACTCACCACCCAGATTACATTTAATTCTCACACTGACTTACTCTGCAAATTTGTATACATCCTTTCAAAACATCTAACTGGCAAAGACTGAACTGCAATAACTGTAGAGGAAAGGGTATATTTAAGTCACAGGCTTCTAGATGCAGTGAAGAACATTTTAAAGCATTTTTGCCAAAATTTTAATCCATTGATGGGCTGAACAAAACTTGCCTTATTTTTTGACAGAAGAATTACATTGCATCTAAGGCTTAATGTTCAAAACTGACAAAGTAGTTACTGATAAACTAAGACAAGTGCATGTAAGAACATGTAAATCATAATTGTGACTAGAGCCTGCCTCCTTACTTCCCCTCCAAAATACATAGTCACCTTCTATGTACAACTCTAGTGTTAGACTGTAATGAAAGTAAAAGAACAAATGACCAAAGTCATATTTCAAGTTATTGCCATCACACATCTATACATCATGCCTCCTGAACCCTACCACCAAATGACAGACACTTTGTGTACCCATCTGATGTCAGACAGGGCTGAAAGAAAAGCACTAAATAGAAAAATATAAACATATTTTAAACTGTTGCTATCAGATGCATGTAACATGTTTCCTCACCCCTACCTCCAAATGAGAAACACTTATATTTGTGATGCCCAGTTGTGAGGAAAGTGGAAAAAATAGCAGTCACAGTAATGTATTCTAATTTGTTGCTGATAGATGGTACACTGCTCCTAGACAACTCATAGTGACCTTCTGTGAACATCTCTAAAGTCTGATAGTGAGGCAAGCTAAAGAAATAGTGACTGTAGGTTCACAGGAGGTTACTACCCTAATGGCCCTAGAGCCTTTACAAGCCTAGCCATGTTACATCCATGTATCCCAATTGGCCTTGGTTAGACTGTTGTTATTCACAGAGCAATTCTATGATCAGCACCAACTGTCCCTGTCCATGAAGGACATAGGTGCCACACCCAGCATGAATTTACAGACTCCCATCCAACTGTCGAGGTTGCACTTGAATATGGTAATTGAGGAGCTCTGTTTCATGTGAATTGGGAGTTTATTCCAGAGGAGCGGCAATGTCTGGGAGATATATCTGTCTCTACAATATGTTCTGTTAATGACACAAGCTAGGCTGAGATCCCTGGAGCGAAGGACTCTTATCCCATTTGATTTGCAGATGTACAGCATTTCCATTAGGGCAGGATCAGAGACTGCTCTGTAGGCCATCACAAGTCACCTGTCAGCAGCCTGTAGGATACAGAGTACATGACAGGCCTTTCAGTCTTTCCATGTAGGTCATGTTCAAGTCAAGATAGGCAGAATGTACTATTTTGCCTTCATCCAGGGCTTTGGTGACATTCTTGAAGAAGTCCATCAAGTTCAATAAGCATGATGTACCCTTAATGAAGCCAAACTGGGTCAGGTCAAGAGTTTGAGGGTTTCTTGCATCCTTGTTAAGGTCCATGATGATTCTTTCCATGCCCTTGCAGATAATGCTGGTTAGGCTTATGGGTCTATAGTTCCTAGGGCTGGTTGGACCCCCTCATTGCAAGAGGATTACTGTTGCTGTTCTCCACTCTGCTGGAACAAAGCCAGTGCTCAGGCTGAGGTTAAAAAGACTGCCAAGTGGTTCCACTAGTTCTTGTTTTAGATTGTTTAGTAATCAGCCTGGGATGTTATCTGGTCCTAGAGGCTGTGCTTTTGGCCTTGGAGGGAGTGGATATGACCTGCTCTTTGGATATTCTAGGTAGAGGACTATTGTCAGGTATGCTTTGGGGTATGGCTGGTGGGGACAGGGGGTGAAGTTTGTGCCAAATCTGTCAGCTAGCAGGTTGGCAATTTCCTCAGGTTCAGTATGAGAGGTACTGTCCACTATGAGGTTGGCACAGTTAGGTGTTCCTTTTAGATTTTGGATGTAACTAAAGAATGCCTTATGATTATCCTTAGCTAGGGATGATAATTCAGCTTTGTAACTAGCTTTAGAGGACTTTACAAGATATCTGATTTGCTTGTTCAAGCTGTGGAGGGTATTCTGTTGAGTAAGTTACCTCTTGTTCTTAGACATCAGTTTCTTCCTTTTGTTATATAACCTATTTATACTTTATGTTCACCAGGGTGGCCTGTTTTTCAGGAGGACCTGTTTTTTATCTAGCAGGTACAGCCAAGTCTATACAGTTGTTTAGATGGTTATACAGGGCATTTGTGTTGTATGTATAGGAGTCATTGTTGGCTATGTTAACAGGGGGTTTGAAACTTTTTGTACCATTGCCTAATAGGCTGTAGTTTGCTTTGGAGAATTTTTTCAGTTTTTTTGCACTTGTAGGGGTGTCGGGTCTGATCATTACTTCAAACAAGACAGATTTATAGTCTGACCTTACCAGGGAGTACAACACACAGTGGTTTGTGCAGTGACCCCCATGTTAGTGAGTACTAAGTCTAAGACATTTTAGCCCCTTGTGAGGGTGCAGACTAGCTGTTCCAGGACATTTGTATTGACAAAATCCAGTAACCACTGGGCAAGCATGTTTGTGTTCATGTATGTTCCCCAATCAATCAATGGAAGGATAGTTGAAATCTCCCATGACCAAAGTGTTTGGCTGTATAGTGAGTGACTCTAGTAAGTCCAGGTAGGCGGTATGCCTCTCTTGATTCATGGTGGGGGATCTGTAGTTAGCAATGATGTGGTAGGGTGTTTTACCTATATTTAGTTGGAGCTGGAGTAGCTCAGGAGAATCATACTGGTTATCTACTCTCAAGGTGTATTTGGCTTTAATGAAGATGGATACACCTCTACCTTTGGTGCTTTCACACTTGTTTTGGGGTTTGAATGTGTGAAAGTCATAGTAGCCTTGCAACACTGGGGTACTCTCTGCAACCTTGAACCATGTCTCAGTGACTGCACAGACATCAGCATCTTCCAAGGTGAGGAGTGCTTCCATGGAGTGCAGTTTCCTATTTAGGTTCCTAGCATTAAAGCAGCATAACCTTGAGTTTGTCTCAAATGGATTTTTTTATATTGGAAATTTTGTTGCTTTGACATTGCCTTAAAAAGGCACTATGCATGAGGCAAGCGCCTTTGCCAGTATCCAAAAACCTACAGAAGACAACTAAAGACCATCTCTGGCAAAGTAGCATGGTCTGTCAAGCATGTCTTCCCCAGCTAACAGATACTGGATCCCCTGGATTGATACCAGATGCTAAGCCAATTGTTGAAGTCAATCACTTTTTGTCTGTATTGTGCCATCATCCTGGGTAAAGGTAGAATGCTGCTTAGAGCTAGGGACATACCTGGGACACAATCTGAGAGTTCAGTCATGTCTCTTCATGTAGTCTAGAGAAGTATTTCTCAAGTCATTTACCCAAATATGTACTATGACCAAATCATAAAGGTAAGTGAGTTTAGTGCAAGTGTGATTTGATGGATCCTGGCACCATACAGCCAGCTGACTGTAACCCTATCCAGCCTAGTTAGGGGGACATGTGTGTGTCTCACAATGGAATCACCTATGACCACGACATTTTGAGGTGTTTTGCCTTATGGTGTTATTTGCTGAGACACTAGTGTGTGTTACTTGTAGTGTATTCTATTTGCTTTGCAGTGTGCGCAAGTGGTTTGTGCTTGGGAGGTCTCTGATTTTTGGTAAGTTTCTACTGAATACTTTCGCATATGTGGGTTTATGTGTTGTGACCTTGTTTTGTGTGAGAGGTGATTTTGTTTGCAGTTATTCTGACAACCTTTTTAATGTCTGGTTTGTTGTTACATGAGAGAATTAATTCCAAATTCATAGTATAATTACATATCTCACATATTGTATTTGGTTGTCAGCATACATGAGGCAATTACTACATTGCTTTAGGATACGCATGTCAATCAGGCTCTCCAGAGAAATGGCTGGAAACTGACCATCTAATATGGCAGGTTTTTACCTTAACTATTATTGGGGAGTGGGGTAGTTTGACACAGCTTGCTTTAGGATTAACTAAGGGGCTTATTCTATTGAAGGCTAGGGAGGAAAACTATGTCAATGCCTCTCAGTGTCCCACTGAGTTTCCTGCAATGCAGCAGGGAAGCTTTGGAGGGTTCACTAACAGATGTATAGGAAAAAATTGTATTTCAAGGCATTTGTGTCTGTACAGGGCACCACTGAACCCAGTTGCTCTGTGGGCAGCTATGCACAAATGCGAGGCTTATATACAGAGGAAATTAAACACTTAAGTTAAACTATCAATGAGAAAGCACACAAAGAGCTTTTCTCCAGTAATCTCCAACTCAGATGAGGCTTAGACTACAGTCTTCTGCCACAATAGTGCAGGCAGCGCCCTCCTAATGTAAGATGGCTGGAATAGTGCTCAAGTGTAATGATACAGTCTAGATTCGGTAGATCTGAATATAGTCTATGCTATGTACTAGCTACTTAAGGCAATAGAACAGCTTTTTTAAAGTGCAGAAAAATACATTAAAAAAATCACAAAAAATGAGGCAGCAAAATGCTAAAATACAGGGAGAAAGTACAAAAGAAATTCAAAAAGTATTTACTTTTTCGATTTTAGGAGTGGATGCTTTGGATTTCAGCAGAATCCCTCCAGACCTCTGGAGAAAGTCACCAAACATTGAGCATCTCTGGTTAGATGACCTGCAGTGGTACTGCCATCTGCATAAACTGGCAGCTCTTTGAACAGTGGGAGACTATTGAGAGTGTTTGAGATAGAAGATTTTAAACTGGAGAAATTTGTTTATATACATGGTACGGGGAACCGCATTTGCACATCAGTTTTTATACCAGCAGGATGAAAGACTTACACAGTTAATCCATCAAGCCAATTAGATAAAAACACAATAAACTTTGCACCAGCAGTTTCAAACTTGGATGAGTTGAATTCAGCTCTGCTCCCACCAGAGTGCAAAACAGCCCTCTTAATGTAAAACAAACCAACTTTGAGCTCAGGTACAGTAAAAATTGCTTTACAACAAAATTCAGAATTCTTGCAGTATCAGGAATCTTCAGAAATAAGTTCACTAACCCTGAGAAATGTTCAACAAATTACAGATAAGAGTGCACCACATAAGAGAACAGAAAATCTTTGCAAAACTTGGAAATATTTTGGCAGACTCAGGAGAACTTTTGCAAACTGAGAACAGTTTTTGAAGTACCAAAGGTGGTTAGGAAATATTAGAATACAGTTAAAACAAGCTAAGAGCAGAGTAACATATGGCAGTTCTTTAACAAGTGCAGGCTGAAAAACAGTGATAAATTCAACAAATCAATAAATGCAGCACAGAAGTGTTAAATAGCACTGAAACAGTTAGAGCAAGTATAAAAAAAATACTTGTATCAGCTTTGTAGGTCCAGATGGCTTTAGAAGCAATCGAGTCTTGTAGTCACAGCTTTCCAAGCCAGGCACTGGGAAGCTCTGAATAAATGAGCCACATGGTCCTCTGCCTCCACACAAATTATACTGTCCTTCTGTGTACACCTCTAAAGTTTGATTGTGAAGAAAATTAGAGAAAGGGCCACACTGTCCCAAGTCCCAGTGCAAGCTATAGTGACCTTCTCTGCACTCCTCTAACTGAGATCAGTTTTAGACTAGGCATGGCCCAGGGTAGAAGTCCCCACTACATCTATCAAAATCCACTTATACTGTCAGGAGTGTGACTACCAACAGGCTCCAGAAGCTATGATGGAACAGATGGTCGATGCTGCATTGTATGCCTTATTTTTAAAAGTTAATGTTTTGCTATTTTTCTGCTACCCAGATTTACTTGTGTGCTCACCAATAATGTGAGTGTATCTAAAGATAAAAATGTGTGATTTTTATTTTTATTTTTAATCTTTCTTTTGTTGACTGGATAAGTCCCACTAAGCTAGTGGTCTCTTTTCAGAGCAGACCAAAGGAGGTATTTGTACTACAATGGGAATCTGGCCAGGGTACTCGGGGAACTTCCCCTACTCTTTTTTGATGGATCTTTTACATCCACCTGAACTATCACCAACTTATGCTGAAGGGACCTATGTTTAATGTCTCATCTGAAGGGCAGTATATATAATTTTTTACACAAGCCAGGTCAATCACAACGTGCAGTGATTTTTTCACATGTGCACAAACACATACGAACTTGTTCCCTGATAAACTAGGTCTACCAGAATATGCACAAACATGTCCACACACACTTTATTCTTACCTACAGGCAAACTGGAGAAACAGCATATGTTTGCAGTATTGGAGAAAACAAGAGCATTTTGAAAAAAAAATACACAGGCATAGGAAAGATATGCAGACTTCCCACATAAGGTGCCAAATACAAGAACTCAGACAAGTGCTGTGAGATGGTAACACCACTTGCTATACCATTGTGTCCATGATCAACTAGCTTCACAAACATTCTGCTCAAACTACCAAAGATAGCCATGTATTGTGTACAATGCAGATGTTTGACTGAAATAAAATTAAGGACAGCTTGTTGTTTTCAAATGGACTACAATGCCTTCTGCAACACACATACCCACACATGCACATATACAGTCATAAATAATAACAATTTTTACACCAATTTCAGCAAGTACAATATATTGTGTGACACTGATCCTAACAAACCAGATGAATGTTTAACAGTAAAAAATAGTAGGGGTAAGCCATTTCTATCTACAGATGGTAACTCGACCCGTAAATTTTAGCCACATTGACTGTGTACCCCTCTAATGTCTGATTGTAATAAAAATGGACACAGTAAAACATTTCAACTTGCTTTAGATAAATTCACTCTAGTGCTATAAAGCCAGATTAATGACTAACTTGATCATGACAGCAGGGTCAGTCATTTTCATCCTGTACCTAGCGTTATAGCCAAAGTGTTAGTATACACATTACATATTTGATGGTGGCAAACATACCCACAGTAATGTAGGTCAAATATGTTTCATATTAGCACACAAAGTAAAGTAATTCAGCTTAATCCACACATAGGTTCATAGGTTCATACTAGGCTATCTGCCCTAGGGCATTTATAAGCCTAGCCAGAGTGTGTTTGGCTTTCGCCACCCATTTTAAATTAATTTTGCTATGCCCTTTTTCGAGGTTAGTATACTGTGCCTCTGTCTAACAGTGACACAGAAGTGATACCCGGGGTAAACCTACGATCTCCCATCCACTCATCAAGATTCCTCTTGAAGAGAGTCAATGAGGGACTCTGCCTAACCTGGACTGGGATTTTATTCCAGAGTAAAGGGAGCCTCTGGGTTATGAATCTGTCCCTCCAGCATGTCCTATTTATTTCAGTGCTAAGGTTCAAGTCTCTCGAGCGTGGATCGATGGGATTTGATTTTCTGAGGTGCAGCATGTCCATTAATTCGGGTTGGACATGGCTTTATACGTCAGGCACAGATCGCCTCTGAGCAGGCGGTATGCTACTGAGTAGAGCTGGAGTTTCTTTAACCGGGCAGCATATGGCATCTGTTTGAGCCCTTTGATCCTCTTGGTGAGGTACTTTTGGGGTCTTTCCAGTTGCTGCAGGTGTCTGGTAAGGTACATCCCAAATGGGGCATTGTACTCAATTATGGGCCTGATGAGGGATGAGTAAAGAGGCACGATGACCTCCCCTGATCTAGATGTGAATCCCTTCATGATTAGGTGGGCTATATAAAATGTTTTTCTAACCACTTTGGCCACGTGGTTGTCAAATGAGAGATTGCTTTCAACTTTGGTCCCCAGGTCCCTAATTACTTCTTCTGTACTTAATGGATTACCACCTATGTGGTAATTTGTGGGCACTTTGTTTTTGCCAAAGGGGATGACTATACACTTTTTGGCATTTAGCTTGAGGCCATGGCTCTGGCACCAGTTGTCTGTTTCTATGAGGCCCTTTTGGAGGATGCTTGTGTCGGCTGGAGAGTCGATTATGGTGCCCAGTTTGCAGTCATCTGCGAACTTGGTCAGCCACAGTCCTTCCGTGTTGGCCTGTACCTCTGAGAAATATATACCGAACAAGAGAGGTCCCAGGACTGAGCCTTGTGGGAAGCCACTTGTAACTGGTTTGGAGTCTGACATGGTTCCAGCAATTCTAACCATGTGGGTTCTGTCCATGAGCCAGTTTGCAACCCATCTAGTGACATAGGGGTTTATATTTAAGCTGGTGAGCTTATCTATAATGCCCGAGTAGGGTATTGTATCAAAGGCTTTTGCAAGGTCCAGGTAGGCTGTGTGGACCACCTTCCCCTCGTCAATGGCCTTGGTGACTGTTTCAAAGAAATCGACCAGGTTTAAGAGGCAGGATCTGCCCTTAACAAAGGTAAATTGGGTAGGATCCAGTGTCTGTAGGTCCCCAATATCTTTATTTATGAGGTTCATGATGATCCTTTCAATAGCTTTGCAGACCAAGCTAGTCAGGCTTATGGGGTGATAGTTTCTAGGATCCGTTGAGGCACCACCTTTGTGGAGAGGGACCACTGTTGCTGTACGCCACTCTCTGGGTACATATCCTGTAGTAAGGCTGAGATTGAACAGTAGTTTTATGTTTGGGTTTAGCTCTTCTTGGAGTTCATGTAGGATGCAGTCCGGGACACCGTCTGGTCCCATTGATGCTGTGTTTTTTGCTTTGGAGAGGGCGGCTCTTACCTGAGCATCTGAGATGTCAGGGGGGGGCAGCACTCTGCCGGGATAGATATTTGCCCTTTTGGTGGGGAGGGGGGGGGAGTTTGCGCTGAACCTGTCAGCTAGGATGTTGGCAATGTCTGTGGGTTTGATGTATTTTTGTAATTTTGGTCTAATTCTGAGCATATCTGGAAATTCCCACCCAGGTTCCTAACATAACTAAAGAACGCCTTGTGATTATCCTTCGTGTCCTGTGCAATTTTTCTCTCGAAGCTGGCCTTAGACGATTTTATGAGTGCCCGTAGTTTTTTGCTAATACTGATCAGAGATGCCTTCCCTTTTTGGGATTTTGCTCTATCATGTAGTAGCTTCCTCCTTCTATTGTATAGTTTGCTTATGGCTGGGGTCCACCAAACAGGACGTCTGCCTTTGGAGGATTGGGTCTTGGTTTTATTTGGGATTGCATAATCCATGCATTCCTGAAGGTGCTCATAGAATGCGTTTATAAAGGATTCTGCGGTCTGGGCCGTATTTTCCACAGGCTCGAGGGCTTTGAAGGATTCCACCTCGGTTTTGAGGAGTGTGAAATTTGCTTTAGAGAAGTTTTTCACTGTGGTTTCCTGGGCAGGGGGTGGGGTCGGGATGTGAATATCCAGTGAGATTAGTTTATGGTCTGAACTTACCAATGAGGGATACACTTCTGGTCTGAAGCATAGAGTCCCCATGTTGCTGATGATCAGGTCCATTATGTTTTCCCCTCTTGTGGGAGTGGTAACAAGTTGTTCCATAGCATTTGAGTTTATAAATTCTAGGAACATTTGGGCTAGGGTGTTGGAGCTAGAGTAATGCTCCAAGTCTATGTTTGGGTAGTTGAAGTTGCCCAATGTAATGGTGTTTGGAGAGACCTTCATATTTTCCAGTGTTCTCAGGAAGGCTGAGTGGGGTTTCTGGGTTTGGGAGGGTGGTCTGTAGCAGGCTATAAACTGGAAGGCAGTTTTACCCACTGTTAGTTGCACATGGATAGTCTCTGATGCTTCGTGCTGTGCCACCAACCTGGAGGTGTGGGTATCTTTGACAAATATTGATAGCCCCCTCCTTTTGTAGTTCGGTCCAAGTTTTGGGGCCGAAAAGCATGGTATGAGGTATAACCTGGTAGTGCTGGGGTGCTCTCAGGAGCCTTGAACCAGGTTTCTGTCACTGCACAGATATCAATGTTCTCCATGCTAAGGAGAGTTTTGAGTGTGTGCATCTTGAGGTTAAGACTTCTGGCATTGAGTAGCATTACTCTTAGTTCCTTATCCCTTGTGATACCTATGGAGGTGGGTTTCTCTTTTGAGCCTTGCCTAAAAAAGGCACTATGGGGGAAGCAAGAGCCTTTGCTAATATCCGAAAGCCCAGGGGTGACAGGTGCAAGCCGTCCCTAGCGAAGCATCGTGGCTTGTCGAGCATGTCATCCCAGACTAACAGGCATTGGATCCCCTTTGAATGACACCAATACTTAAGCCAATTGTTGAAATTGATCATCTTGTCTTCATATTGTGGCATCATTCTTGGTGAGGGTAAGATGCTACTCAAGGTCAGGGTCATATCGGCCTGGGCTACATGCTCAGAGAGCTCCTCTATGTCTCTTTTCATGTAGTCCAGGGAAGTACGTCTCAGGTCATTCACACCAGCATGGACAATGACAGAGTCATATTTGTACTTGCCTTGGAGTGACCTGAGTGCTTGTGTTATGTGGCAGATCCTAGCACCTGACAGGCAGCTCACCGTGACCTTCTCCTTGTTCAGCCTGGTGAGTGGGACGTCAGTGTGCCTGACGATAGAGTCACCTATTACAAGTGTATCAGGTGTGTTGTTTAGCCTTAAGGGCTGTGACAGTTCGGCACACTGGCTTTGTGAGCTATGTGTTGCACATGTTTTGTTTTGGGGTAGCGGTTGTTTGGGTGTCTGCTTTGGCGGTCTCTGCTGCTTAGGCAGATTTTTATTTAGAGCCTCCGAGTATGTCTTTGTGTGTTTATGTGTTTGGTTTGCTGTCGTGGTAGGTCTATGTGAGACTGGAATTGTAGTGAGTGTGGTTTCCTTCTCCTCCTAACTGGTTACGCCAGTACTGAGTTGAAAGAGCTTAGCCTCCAGTTTGGCTATATGGTTGCATCTCTCACATGTGTTGTAATTTGTTGGGAGGAGGAGAGGGTTGTCTGTGTACATGAGGCAGTTGTAACATTGCCTCAAGATTCCGAGATTCACCAGCTGGACCGGAGAGGAGATTGACAACTGACCTTTGGACATGCTAGAATAGTATTGGGAATTCCTTTATAATTGAAAAAAAAGGCCAATGGGGAACAAGGTACTCAAGGGGAGTTTGTGAGGGTGTAGTGCTTTTAATTTTTAGTGTTGACTTATATAATTGCTTTAGTGAGCAAGTGCCAGGTAACTTAAGTGCAATGTGTTACAGGTAACTTAAATGCAAAATGACAAACAGTAACTTTCTTTCAAGTGAAACAAGGAAATAAGTACAGTAAGCAATGCAGATATCACTAGGGATCCACAGAAGCTGAAAAGCCGTTTTAGGTGGAATTAGCATTTCAGGAAATAACAAGCAAACAAACAACAAGCATACAAACAAAGCTAGATTCAGCAGGCCTGGATCTAGTCTATGCTACAGCAAACAAGGTGTACCAATTTCAGTAAGAAACAGTTCAAATATGCAGGCACTATAAGCCTTTAACCAGAAATTCCCAGCTCAGAAGGGCAGAGTCCAGCCTTTCCTCCCACAAGAGTGCAGACCACGAACCTTCTTAATGTAAAATAACTGGACTGAAGCCCAAGTGCTTAAACCAGAACTAATACACTTTTAGAATAACAGACACTGAGCCCTCAATCAGCAGTTCCCAACTTAGAAGGATGTAAGCTACCTGCCCTGCCACCACAGTGCAGGCCACAAACCTTCCTAATGTAAAACAACTGGCCTGAAGCCCAAGTGCTTAATCCAAAAGACTTAGAATGATAGCTACACTTTAATCAAGTTACTACCAAGCAGTAATAAATACAATTGAATACTTTAAGGAATGCCTGGATTAGTGCTCAAGTTATACAAACAAAGCTAGATTCAGCAGGCCTGGATCTAGTCTATGCTACAGCAAACAAGGTGTACCAATTTCAGTAAGAAGCAGTTCAAATACATATGTACACTAGTCCTGTAAAGCCAGATAAATGACTGCTTAAATTGTGCAAATGACAAAAGGGTCAGTTGCATTCATTGACTGACACCCCTTTCAGTAGTTATAGCTACTTACACAGTGTATGCCTCAAAGGTCTAACTGTGATTAAAAAAATGCCCATAGCAATGTATTTTAACTCTGTTTACACAAACACATACTAGCCCTGCCAATGCTAGCACCACCTAACAATGGCCAAAGTAAGGTATTTTCATTCAAATGAAAGCCAAGGTGTTCCAGCTTGCTTCACATACATATTAGGCCTGTAAGGCCAGAATAATGAGACAGTGCCAGCAGAGTACGACATTCTCATCACAAACCTCTTTCCATACCCAGTTGTGTCTGTGTCCACTGTCCAACCACAATAAAATTAAAAAATAAAATAAGGGTCACAATAATGCACTCCATTTCACACAAACATGTAGTTGCTAGCACATTCCTGCAAAACCATCCACTGCCATAGCTCTCAAGCCATTATCACAAGAATGTGGGAAAAAAAATAGTAGAAGACATAAAGACCCAAGATCAGGGACAGGTTTTTAAACCATTTCTCTCATATACTTAGAAAGTCATTAAACTACGAGATCTTATATTGGCATGCATTTTCTTAAGCATATGAAGGCTAAAACTCAAATGTCTATTGTCATTTAGGGACTGTAATCCTCAGTTTGCAAGAAAAATACAAATTTTACAAGAAACAGACAAAAATATATGAGACAAAAATCAAGGACATTCTGTGAAATCGGGCACAGGTGAGAGGTCTCATATATTGGTCACCAATGGAATAGAAATCGGATAAAATAAGACTTGGTAATATGGAATTTGCATACTTAATTTAAACATCAAATAGGATATAGCACTGAGGAATTAATAGAAAGGGCATTGTTCACAGATGCTGTGAAGATAGATGTAGGCTGCCAGCCTAGCCAGATAGATGTTTTGAGATAATTCTGTCATCTGTACATAGTAATGTAAACCACAGGTTTGTTGTCTTAAATGGCAAAAATAGTGTTACATGTGGAACTGGAAAAAAATGTAACAGTGCACTCTACGGACCAAGTAAAGCATGTTGTGACCCTTTGATGTAAAACATGGCTCCAGACGGTCTAGATGAAGGAATTCTTGCTATTGTTTTAAGGCCATCGTTAATGGCCAGAATTTGCACGGATAAATGTCCTTAATGGCTTTGCTTCCTGACCTGGTGTGAGCTTACTAAAGAGTGTAGCCTGTTAGCCTGGGAACCCCAGGAAAATGTGAAGAATGATGTAATGTGAACCAGGAAAGTGATTTTAAAAACAGAGAGAATCAGACATCATTAAGCATTTTTGTCTTGACCATCCAACTCACAGCAATGTCTTGCTCTATATGTAAGTTTATCTTAGACTTGTGTTTTCTCTTAGAAATAGCTTGAAACTAGAAAGATTAGACTAAGTGTTTTTATGTGATGTCAGAACTGTACTACTGAATTTTAGGTATTTCTCTGTGATCTCTGAACTCTTGACTAGCACTGTGTAGTAAATAGTATTGTCTTGTGTTTTGGCTATTTGTTATTAAATATTTTTAAACCCTTTCAACTGTGGTTGTTTTTGTAGAGATAATTTAAGTTTTAGAGTACATGCATGCCTTTGGTAAAATTGTACAAAGCCACTCTAATAGTTTTAGCCCTGGGCTATACTACCAATTGGATAATAATATTGCACAGTAATAAATGGACACCCTTTTAAGGGCCTTTGAGTTGATAATAAATATTAGTGGGTGGTGGCAGCTGGTACTACTGTATAGTCTGAGAGAAAGGGGCACAGCTGGAGAACCTCTGCCAGCCTTCCCCCGTAGTGTCTGGGTGGTTGTATAAACTCTTCTCAAAGTGTGTGTGTGTGTGTGTGTGTGTGAGTGTCAGCTACTTGGGCAGGGACACGAAGCACTGGTTGAGCGAGTGCTAGAGGTTTTAGCTTGCCCACTAAGTTGAGATCTGGACTCTATATCTGTGCCAGCGGGGAGTATTATCGGGGACCTGAAGAGCAAGGGAGCAACCAGCCCCAGACTGACTGTGATCTCTGTGTGCTCTTAAGGGAAATTGCACTTTACTGTGTGTATTTATTTTTTCCTCCTATATTAGGCACCCCTCACTGGTGTTAGTGGTGAGGTTTGAGGGTCCTTGATTGCTGGACCAGGGTGCGGGCATCACATATTAATTGTTTGGCAGTGGTGGGATATCCACACCACATATTAATTGGTTGGCAAATACTAATTGGCTTGTAGTGGTGTGGGTAGAGTGAATCCCTGTAGCTTGTGTACAGTGAGCTGTGAAGATGTTTTGTACTCTAAATCAGCCATGCAGTGAATACTCAGAGTTCAGATCACAATTATTTCATTTCTTTTGTTAGCTTAGTTAGTCAGGGTGAGCAGGAAGCTTGTCAGCAGTGGAGTATGGAAAGATGACAAGGAGCCAGCTGGCAGAGATGTGCCAGGCTAGGGGACTGGTGCATGGAAACCTGACTAAGGCAGACCTTATTGCAGCCTTGGTTACAGCTGCATCAGAAAACAGCAACCAGGAGGACAATCAGACTGGCAGTGGAGATATAATACCCTCAGAGAATGGACAGCTCAACCTTTCTGCAGAGGACTTAAAAATCCATCTGGAGCTAAAGAGACTTGAGTTGGAGGCCAGGCATTTGGAGATAGAAGCCAAGGAAAAGGATCGGCAGAGGAGGCATGAGAGGGAAATGCTGACTCTTTGCCAGAGTCATGGAGGTAATGGGGAAGGGAGTAAATGGACCCCAGAAGCACAAAAGGTCAGTAAATTTCTTCCGCAGTTTAAAGAGGGGGATAATTTTGATAGTTTCATTCATATGTTTGAGAGGGTATGCAAACAGTATAGTGTGGACCAAAGGCTTTGGGTACGGTTCCTGACCCCCTTACTCCATGGTAAAGCTGTAACTGTTTTGTCAAAATGTCTGAAGTTGCATGTTTTGATTATACTGCTGTTAAAAATCACTTATTAGAATTGTTTAAGCTAACACCTGAAACGTATAGGAAAAAGTTTTGTGAGTATAGACGCAAGGCAAATTAAAGTTGTGTAAATATGTTGCTGAATTGAGCACTTATTTCCATAGGTGGGTGAGTGGATGTCAGGTCACCACTTTTGAAGGGCTGGCAGACCTTTTGGTGTGGGAACAAGCCCTTAGCACTCTGCCAGAGGACATGAGGATCTGTTTAGCTGATAGACAATGTGCTACTTCAAATGAGTTGGGGAAGAAGGGAGACCTATACCTGGCAAGCAGGGCAGCCCTGCACAGGAAAGGGACCCCCAGTACTGCTCATGGGTCTAAAGGAACATATGGTGGGCAGCACAGACTGCCCCAACAGAATCTGCCAGTAGCAGGGCAAGCCACTAGTCCAGGTACACATCCAGGAGCTAGGGGTAAATGTTTTTAATGCAGCCAGTGTGGCCATGTGGCATACAGGTGTCCACGGAGGCAAGGTGGGGAACAAAAGGTGAGGGAGCCAGTAAGTGGAAAAGACAACACGCCAATAGTAGGTTGTCTTGAGACAACAAGGGTACCAAACTACCATCCTGCAGATGTCCTGATATGGAAGGATTTGGATGAGGCAGTACCATGTGTTTGTGCAGTTACATGCAGTTAGGTTAGGAGACTAGCATATGGATCTGGTAGCCTGGGGGAGACCCAGACAGACTACATACTTGCAGCCAGGACTGGTAAGGTGGTTGCTTCAGGAAGGGAGCTACCCTGTAGCAGTGAGACTGAAGGTGAGCCACAGCTGCTTGTGGGTACTGATGGTCCCTTGGACAGAGTGACTGCAAAGGTAGAGGTGAGTAGTAGAACCCAAGCTGACAGTGAGGCACCACTGTCACAGAATGCCAGACTTCCTGTGGAAGGGGAGCTGGGAAGGGTTACAAGGAGAGAGTTGAGACAGACACAGCTCTCAGACCCTACATTGCAAGACCTGAGGCAGGTAGCTAGGGAGGCACCTGATTCTCAAGGAAAGGGAGAATCTGTATACTGGGACAAAGGGTTACTGTACAGAGAGATGACTCCTGATGGAGGGCTAGAAGGTGAGAGAGTACAGCAGTTGGTAGTGCCTAGAGCCTACTGTCTGGCACATCTAGCCATAGCCCATGATATTCCCTTTGCAGGTCATATGGGCATAAAACATACAAAGAGGCGTATTATGCAGAGCTTCTATTGGCCTGGAATTTCTAGAGATGTAACAGGGTACTGCAGGTAGGGAAGTTAGGAGATAAGGTGAGAGCTCCTTTGATGCCTTTGCCTGTGATTGAGGAGCCATTTCAAAGGGTAGCTATGGATATTGTGGGTCCTCTGAATACCCCAAGTTCCACAGGGAAAAAGTATATCCTAGTGGTAGTGGATTATGCTACACGATACCCTGAGGCAGTGGCTTTGTCCTCCACTGAGGCAGAGAATGTGGCAAATGCTGTGTTAGAGATTGTTGGCAGGGTAGGTTTCCCGAAAGAGATACTGATAGCGGTGCCAATTTCATGTCAGACCTGCTGGCTTGTCTGTGGAAGTCCTGTGGGGTGAAGCACATAAAGACCATCCCCTATCATCCCCAGTCTAATGGTCTTGTTGAGAGGTTAAACTCTACAATCAAGTCTGTGCTACGGGCATTTGCAGATCAGTTTAAGAGGGAGTGGAACAAATATTTGCCCCATCTGTTGTTTGCTTACAGAGAGGTTCCCCAGGAATCCACAGGTTTTTCACCCTTTGAGTTGCTGTATGGGCATAGGGTGAGGGGACCTCTAGTTTTAATTCGAGATGAGTGGGAAGGTGAGTGCGAGTCTCACAAGGAGTCTGTTGTGGCATACGTCCTAAACCTCAGGACAAGGCTCAGGAAACTCATGGGCTTGGCCCAGGAGAACCTGGCAGAAGCCCAACAACAGAAAAAGGTTTGGTATGACAGGAATGCGCGAGATAGAGAGTATGCTGTGGGGCAGCAGGTAATGGTTCTCATTCCTGTCAAGCACAACAAGCTGCAAGCAGCTAGGGAGGGAACCTATAAGGTGGTAAGAAAGGTAAGTGATGTTAACTACATGGTGGAACTGCTAGGCAGAAGATGGGGGCACAAACTGTACCATGTTAACATGATGAAACCTTACCATGATAGGGAGGCCCTTTTGCTGAGCATTTGCAGTTGATTGCAAGAGGAGTCTGAGGGAGATCTGGGGACTGATCTCCTCAGTACGGCTCAGGCTGGCACATCAGTGGAAGGGGTAGCAATGTCCCAGCAGCTATCTCCTACCCAGGTTCGAGAAATCCGAGCAGTGTTGCAGGAATTCGGGGACATGTTCATTGGGAAACCAGGGTGCACTCACCTGGGGTAGCACCAGGTGGATACAGGACCCCAAAGGCCTATTAGGCAGGCCCCTTATAGAGTGCCTGAGAGAGTCAAACAGAGACAGATGCTTACCCCATACCTAGGACAGATGAAGCCCTAGTGCAGCTGAGTGGGGCTACGTATCTTACAACTATCGATCTTATCAGGGGTTACTGGCAGGTGACCTTGACTCCCACTGCTAGAGAGAAGTCAGCCTTTGTGACTCCTTTTGGCTTGTATGAGTTCACAAAGATGCCCTTTGGGATGAAGAATGCCCCAGCAACTTTTCAGAGGCTTGTAGATTATATCTTAGCAGGAGCAGGAGGGTTTGTACTGGCTTACCTAGATGATATTGCCATCTACAACTATTCCTGGTCAGAGCACCTTCAGCATGTCAGGGAGGTGCTGGGAAGACTACAGAGGGCAGGGCTGACCATTAAGCCGAGCAACTGTCTGGTGGGTATGGCAGAGGTGTCCTACCTAGGACATAGAGTGGGGATTGGTACGATAAGGCTAGAACCTGCCAAAGTGGAAGCCATTTAGGCATGACCTGCACCTCTTACTAAAAAGCAGGTGAGGAACATTTTTAGGGACAGCAGGATACTACAGAAAGTTTGTCCCCAGTTTTAGCACCATAGCTGCTCCCCTCACAAACCTGACAAGAAAGAACAGGCCAGATAAGGTAGTGTGGACCCAGCATGTGAGCAGGCATTCCAGAAGCTTAAGGAAGCTTTGGGAGGACCCCCTGTGTTAGCCAGTCCAGATTACAGCAAATAATTTGCTGTGCAGGTGGATGCTTTGAACCATGGGGTGGGGGCTGTACTTAGCCAGATTTCTTCAGAGGGAAAAGAGCACCCAGTGGTTTATCTCAGTCGTAGGCTCCAACCCAGGGAGGAATGCTATGCAGCTGTAGAAAAGGAATATCTAGCCATAGTGTGGGCAGTGCAGAAACTTCAGCCTTATCTGTATGGAAAAAAATCACTGTTATGACAGATTACAACCCTCTAACATGGTGAAACAGAGCCAGCCAGCAACATGCCAAGTTGCTAAGATGGAGCCTGGGGTTGCAAGCATATGATATGTCTGTGCAGCACCGCAGTGGAGTTAGCAATGCCAATGCAGATGGAATCTCAAGACAGGGAATGTGGTAAGGTATACTCAGATAGACCTAACTCCCTCAAGCACCATTTCTCAAGGGTCACTTGAAAAACTAGCTTGAGTTCTCTGGGGGGGAGATATGTGAAGATTGGGTGAAGATAGATGAAGGCTGCCAGCCTATCCAGATAGAATTTTGGAGATAATTCTGTCATATGTACATAGTAATGTAAACCACAGGCTTGTTGTCTTAAATGGCAAAAATAGTGTTGCATGTGGAACTGGAAAAAATGTAACAGAGCACTCTATGGACCAAGTAAAGCATGGTGTGACCCTTTGATGTAAAACACGGCTTCGGACAGTCTAAATAAAGGAATTCTTGCTATTGTTTTAAGGCCAGACTTAATGGCCAGAATTTGCATGCATAAATGTCCTTAATGGCTTTGCTTCCTGACCTGGTGTGAGCTTACTAAAGAATGTAGCCTGTTAGCCTGGGAACCCCAGGAAAGTGTGAAGAATGATGTAATGTGAACCAGGAATATGATTTTAAAAACAGAGAGAATCAGACAACATTAAGCATTTTTGTCTTGACCATCCAACTCACATCACTGTCTTGCTCTATATGTAAGTTTATCTTAAACTTGTGTTTTCTCGTAGAAATAGCTAGAAACTAGAAAGATTAGACTAAGTGTTTTTCTGTGATGTCAGAACTGTACTACTGAATTATTTTAGGTATTTCTCTGTGATCTCTGAATTCTTGACTAGCACTGTGTAGTAAATAGTATTGTCTTGTGTTTTGACTATTTGTTATTAAATATTTTTAAATTATTTCAACTGTGGCTGTTTTTATAGAGATAATTTAAGCTCTTTAGAGTACTTGCATGCCTTTGGTAAAATTGTACAAAACCACTCTAATGGCTTTAGCCCTGGGCTATACTACCAATTGAATAATAATATTGCACAGTAATAATTGGACACCCTTTTAAGGGCCATTGAGTAGCTGATAAATATTAGTGGGTGGTGGCAGCTGGTACTACCGTATAGTCTGGGAGAAAGGGGCACAGCTGAAGAACCCGTGCCCACCTTCCCCAGGAGTGTCTGTGTGGTTGTATAAACTCTTCTCAAAGTGTGTGTGTGTGTGTGTGTGTGTGTGTGTCAGCTACTTGGGCAGGGACATGAAGCACTGGTTGGACAGAGGGTGCTAGAGGTTTTACCTTGCCCACTAAGCTGAGATATGGACCCTATAGCTGTGCCACTGAGGAGTCTTATTGAGGACCTGGAGAGCAAGGGAGCGACCAGCCCCGGACTGACTTTGATCTCGGTGTGCTCTTAAGGGAAATTGCACTTTACTGTATGTATTTGTTATCCTTTCCTCCTATATGAGATGCCCTTCACTGGTGTTAGTGGTGAGGATTGAGGCTCCTTGATTGCCGGGCCAGGAAGCGGGAGTCACAGATGCCATCTAAGAAACCTGTGTATTGTTCACTAGCAGAGCATAAATTAATCAAACAGGTATAAAACTGATGAATTAGTGGCAAGATCTTTGATTTTGGATGCCATATAATCTGGCAATTGACAGCTTCATTGTAAAAGACTTTTCCAAGCTCTTTTTTTTTCTTCTGCCCTTTTCAGTGAGCATTTGTGCCCATATTGTTCCCTGGATGAAAAAGTACCTGGAGCTGCTACCTACTTTATCATGTGTCAGTTTGTGGGTCTGGTGAATGGTTTAATTTATACTGCTTGACTGTCTTGCCAACATGGATCACACACTCTAACAAAGCATTTGATGAGAGTTATTTTTTATAAAACAATTTCCCATGCATTAAAGTGCTATTATACTTTAAATTTTAATGCAGGAGGCTAGCTGAATGCAAATTTGTACCAAATTTAAAATGCATGCTCTTAAATGCACTTCATAGAACATTGTCCAGCTGGTCTAAAGTACCGCCATCCCTCCTATCTGCGGTTATTATTACTGCTGCTGTTTAGCCTTGGGTAGATTGTCATAATGAAATGCAGCACTGAATGTAAAAATATTTGTATTATTACCACCGATGGTAAAAACAAATCTTTTCAATGAAACAGCAACAATGTGCACATGCATTAAGCAAACCCTCTTGCAGCCCCCACCTTTTACTTGTATTAATTCCAAGATTCTGCATAATGGAGAAAAAACAAAATGCAGTTTAAGATACATATCTGTGCCCTACTGTTTCTATGAGGTTTAAAAAAGCAAATATGTTAAAGCAGCATTACGGCCTCACTTGATATGACAACAAAAATATGGATGGAGCTAAACATCTTCTGCCTGATGAAAAATTTACAAAAACTTTTTTTTTGCTATATTAGGTATCATTCTCCCTAATGAAAACTCTTGAACCCTGAATCATAGTCATTATTCTAACATTACATTCCACACAATTATGACCTCTGCAGAATGTTTGCATACTTTGTCTATGCATATACAGCCTTGTCTATAAGATCCCAATATAATCAGACATTTGTGGTGAAACAAATCAGCATATCCGACAAATTTGGTCTAGCAACCTTAGATTTTGCTGTGGTTGATCAAGCAACCCCACAGTATTGCAGCCTGCCTGCAGTTTTGTACCATGCTTGCTTTTCATATTTTTAGACCACTTACCTGTCACATGGGACCACAACTCACTTCGTCTGACAGTTCCCAAGGACCCCATAAACAAAATTCTACAGTGAGACTCATCTTGAAGCTCTCCAAAAACTGAAATGCAAACTTGAAATACTAGAGAACTGGATGAGAGGGCTCCATTTCCAGATAAGCCATAAAAAAGCAGACAGGTGGCAACTCTAGTTCAGCATCTCTTCCATAGCATAAAGGTGGTTTACCTGAACCTCGTGGCCGTCTTTGTCCAGCTTAGCTGCTCTTCTGTAGTGAGCAAATACTTGTTTCCATACTGACCATGCTGAAGGTTGTGTAAAGTCAAATGGGTCTGATAAATTGACTTTATATTTAGTGTAATTTTCCCTTTTGTTTTGATGACTGCAATTCACTCATCTGAGCCACTACCATGCCAAAAAAATGGTAAAGTGGTTTCTAGTGCTTCTCATGGCATTATAATGCTGTCTCACTCTTGAGTGAATTGTTGCCAGTTTCTCTGTGGCATTGGAAGTGCGCTTATTTTAATTTGATCCCATTATGGCACTATATACTGCTCTGTGCTACAGTTAAGACGCCAGACACTTGGGATACCAAATATGGTATGTATAAATTTATTGCATTTACTTTCTATAACAGTTACAAACTTTCATATAGTCCAGCAGTATTTACATCTTGTCAAGTCAGCATTCAACTTAATGGCCATCAGGCATTAAATTGGCATGACTTGTCTCTTACTGCTATTACAGATTTATTTATTTTTTTATTGACATTTGATTACTGGGAAAGTTTGACTGGATAGAAGCCCATTTTCAGCAGAGACCTGGAGAGAAAAGTTCCAAATTACTACAAAAACATTTTAAGAACAATAATTTTACAATCTTGAAAAATAAAACAAAAGCTTTTGTAGTTTAAATTATAACAAATTAGACATAATATAAAAACATTGGTTAAGAATGGATACAAGTTATATGACAACCATTTAATATTTAGAGAAATTTTACACGGTACAGAAATTAAAGAAAAATCTAATACAAACAAGAATTGCAATATAAAGTTAAGAAAAAAACAGGCTTATGGTATATTTAGGGAGAAAGTCAGGGAAGAGAATCAGAGATCGGCAATCATAAAGGTGATCCGCTATCATCACAACCACAGTGATATTTAACTGCATACAAAGGTCGGCACCCCTTAACATATACACTGATGGATATTTTACAGATACCATCAGGGAAATACAGGACTGGGAACAGGTCAAACAAGAAAAAAACATATTTAGTTTTTTTTTTTCTTTAAGATAGAAGTCAGCAGAAAGGCAAATATATTTTTCTTGTGATAGCAGGAATACTTTCATTCAGGTAGTGCTTCTTTGCAAATCTTGTGTGGGGCTTCACCCCATTGATTACGCAAAAAGAAATTCCCAAGGAAAGTCCATAGTGATAGTTAGTTACTGGGCACACTTAGTGCTAGCCTCTTACCATGGTGAGGTACAGAAGGAAGAATTAGCTGAGGTTATAAAGAGTGAGGCAAATTGATGTATTACAATATAATCTATAGCTGTAGGAATATTAATTTATGTTAAAAGTATACGTAAAGAGCTATTCTTTGGCATAGTATTATGCTTTGAGTATTCAAAAAGAGAAATTAATCATGTTTATTAAGAAAGGTCTAATCTGTCTGATTGATCAATAAAGTATTTATTTCACTGCTCGCTTCATTGTATTAGCAGAGATTTTACTTGGAATGATTAATGTGTGTGTCTACTCCTGCTCAGTCTATCAATAGTTCACTGTCAGGACCAAAGAGTAACCATTTATAGTGAGAGCAAATGGGTTTATGACAGCATTACAGTTTCTCTAGTATTTAAGGGAGACAAATCAACAGAAATGTACATTGTTCATTAGTTTTGATTTTCAAAACTGAATAATAATATAAAATCTGAAGCTTATATAGGTGAAATGAAAGTCTAATCAGCTCTGCAGATTTTTTTTTGCTGTTTTTTTTTATTCTTTTTGTAACAGTAAGCAGGTACTTCATGTGATGATGCTCATCCCATATCTGTCCCATCCATAATGTGTGACCAAATAAAACAAACAGGGTGCTTTGTGAGTCAGGAGACCATATCCTCCAATGGTAAGGCCAGGTTGTCAGACCACTGACAGCGTCCACTCTGTTGGATCACACTGTTTGGGGTTTAATGTGGTCCATAGCAGGACAGAGGAAGAACTATGTGACCATGAACATTCACCCTGATGGGACATGTCGTGTGCCAATCTTGATAAGCAGCAATGCCCACAAAATTATTGATGACAATGTGAAAAGCAGCAGCCTGTGTTCTCATAAGCAGCAGAGAAGTACAACTAACTGAACATGTGCGCAGCAGGGAATCCCAAATATTAAGTCACAACAGTGCCATTGGCTATGACCTGGAAGATGTACATGACTAACATTGGCAGGCTGTGTGTCCACAATGATAGTGAGTCTATCTCTCCAGTGGTGTCAGTGTGGCTTGGGATAGTCTGTTCATCATTCCTGCATTTTAACCCAACCTCTGCACATCCTGACCTTCCCATGGACACAGAAGGCATGGCCTCTAGATGTAGTTCAGAGGGAAGTTATAATGTGTCACATGGAGGCAGGAATAGAGACAACATTTACCACCAGTGACATCACCAGTTCTGTCTACATCTGTCCTCTATTGCACTAGTGAGGCTGTCTACTCAATATTAAAAAATACAATCTGGTTAAAAAAAAATCAAAACACAGTAAAATGCTAAAAGTGCTATGCTGAAAAGAAGCACTTCAGACACTAAAAGTAGCTGAGGGTTAGCAGAGTATTTAAATAATGATTACATGATAGAAGCCAGAAAAAGAATATCTTAAAATTAATATTAAAATAGCAAGTTGGTCATTTTGTATTCATTAAAATTTGAGAATTAGTTTGATGCTGACAATGCTGTTCAGTCCAGGATGCAAAGCTGGATCATGGTCAAGTAATTCCCTAGAGAGGGTAATAGACTGACCCCCCCCCCCCCTCGGAGCAATACCACTATCCCATCACTTGGATGTCTCTGCCCTAGTACAATAAAGCACTGCTCAAATCTGTCAGTTTGCATACTATTTTCTTATTTACATTAACAATGATGAAAGAGCTTTGGATTTAAAAACTTTTATATCAGACCTGACAGCACAAACATTGACAGCAATTTGCTTCGCAAAAGAACATGCTCTCACATTGAAATAAGACTTTGCATGAGCAACAATAAAACTTCTTTTACCTTGAAACTCACACTTATTCAACGTACCTCTGGGAAGCTACTAAACTACAAGAGATGTGCTGGGATTCATGGCCAAACAGTGTATGCTGAAACACCAATTAGCGGCTATGTGATGGGTGCAGGGATTAAAGGACAATGTGTAAGTCAGCCCACTTGGCACATATGTCCCTTTTCAGGGGCAGACTAAAAGTACTGTCTGGCTGAGTGACTTGGTTACAGTCACACAGTAGGCAGATGAAGGCTGAGGGGAATCAAACCGCATTACAGGAAGCAGATCATTAACAGCTCATAGCCTTACTTATCTGCATTATTACAGAAAAATGTTGTAGTCTGACATTGTGCATTTCTGAACCATATACCTGCAGAAATAAGCTGAATTAAACATATATTCAGTTCTAAATTATTAACTTTAAACTTAGATTGCATCACAGCCAATTAAAAAACACACTCTCAACAGTCAACAAATCAAACAAACCAAGGATCATACCCAAAAAACATATGATGATGCTCCTGTTTATCATCACCGATCCTTTCCCCTATACCATAACTACTCCGGGATGCAGACCAAGTATTTATATTTAAACACAAGGCACACACAGAGACAGACACACACACACACACACACACACACACACACACACACACACACACACACAAGCACATGCACACACACTGGCACAGACAGGCACAGGTATACACACAGGCACAGGTGCACACACATAGGCATAGATCATCAATCACAACTCCTTGTATGACTGTACACCTCACATGCTTGCTTGTTATCATATGAGGGAACAAATACATAAATTACCTGGAAATGCATTTCAGCACACACACACACACACACACACACACACACACACACACACACACACACACACACACACACACACACACACACGCACACATGCACACACACACACACACACACACACACACACACACACACACACACACACAGACTAGTATGACTGTACAACATAGATATCTGCTTGAGATCAGCTGAGTAAATAAATATGGAAGTAATGACCCAGGAATGCATCTCAGCTCCCTGCTGTCCAGTAACACACAGTGTAACCCTTTGAAACTCCCGTCTGCCATCTCAACCGCTTAACTCAAGAATGACAATCAAAAACCCAAAATCAAGAGTCCATTTTAAATATTTTTATATACCTAGAAAGCAAAATCAGGAACATATTTAAATATTTATTTTACATACTTAAAAAGTTGATATGACGCATTTTACATTATCAAGCATTTTCTCAAGGATATATAATGTCAAACTCATAATATGCCTGCCATTAGTCAGTCACAACTCATTATGATTGACCAGAAAGTCACAGATTTTACAAGGGCAGCCCAAAATACCTCTCAACTTCTTTGCTCAGGAATTCCAGACAAAGCAAAAATAATGGTGGGATAAAAGCCAGCTTCCAGCCTGGTCATAGCACATTCACTGTTCTACTGTCCTTTACAGCCACCATAAATAGAGCCAGGATGGAGGATACCTTGTATCCTCAGTGTTCCTGGACATCTCTAAAGCCCAAGACACAGAATCACACCCCTTACTCCTTGATTCCCTGTCCCAACTAGAATGCTCCCCTACTACAGTAAAATGGAGCCAAAGCTATCCACTGGAAGCAAGCAGCCAATTGATCTAACCAACTTTGCCATTTCTCCATACCCCTACAGGAGTCTGTCAAGGCTCTATCCTAGGTCCCCCACTTGTTAATATATTCGCTAATAATTTACATGCCTCTTCTTCCCCTGGTACACTAATTCAGTATGCAGATAATTCCACCATAATCTGCACCTCTTGCACTCTCCCAGAACTATTCAATAATACTCAAAAATAATTTACGGTTATAGAATCATGGCTCATAGATGCCCAACTTTTCCTGAATCCCTTAAAAAACAAATTCATGGTCTTCCACCCCAAAAATACCACCCTCAGCTCTGACCATTTGAGCATCCACTCAGCCAACACTATCACTGAAAGAGTACAAGAAACAAAATAACTACGTGTAATTATAGGTAAAAGAAAACCCCAACAAAAACTAGGACGTTGACACAAATAGCAAATTCCTTTCCACAGCAACCAAGATCACCCTAAGCTTTCCTTCTCCCCTCTCTATTTTATGGTTCCCGTATACTCATCCACTGCAAAACTCCACCAAGTCCAAAATGGAACAATGCTATTACAAAGTCGCAAAGTTTGCCACAAATTCCAAATACCATACACACCACTGTAAACCACTACGTGAACTAAACTGGCTTGAACTCTCCAACCAACTAACTTATATCCAACTATCTGTTATACACAAACCTCTCAACCTCTTAGTGCAAGAAATCTGGACAAAGCCTGGCAAAATGGGGGGACGGGGGACCAAAAATAGGGACAGATTTTAAATATTGCTCTTATAAACTTAGAAAGTTTCTAGAGTAACAGGGTTTGTTTTAACATACATTTTCTGATTTGAAGTCTGAAACTCAAATGTATGTCATTATTTAGTGACTTCAGTCCTCAGATCATCCCAGTGATTTGCCAGAAAACTACAAATTTTATGAGGAATAGACCAAAATCTAGGACATTCTGCGAAAATCTGTACACTTGAGACTTATGTACACACAACTTAATTTACAAACCCACTGCCTATCCTGCCCTGGATAAGCTTGTCAAACAATACATACCTAGCAGATCCCTCAGATCAGAAGACAAAACCTGCTAGAAATCACAAAACCTAACAAGGTCACTGTCTATACTCATACTCTGTAAACTATGGAATTCCCTTCCTTCAACCACCAGATTAACCCCCAGCCTTCCACTTTTTAAGGCCTCCTAAAAGCACACCTAAGTAAGTCCTGGCTCTGCACATGTTTAACCCCAGGTTAATACCCCACTACTTATCCTTCCTCTGCCTGCCTTCCTCATTCTCTGCAGTCCCACTTACCCCAGTAAAACAATAAAACCTACCCATGATTCTCCTCCCCACCCCCTAACCTTACTATGCAGTCATCCTGTCTGTCTCTCTGAACCCCTCTAAATTCCCAACTTACCTAATCTTCCATGCTATGACTCCTCATTTCTAAGGCTAATTATTTAAGTTAGTGAAACCTATTTGTATGTTAACATGACACAAAGTCTATCAACCACTACCTCAGCAAGCAATCTTGTTAATCCATATTAATGACTTAGATTATTCTAGTTAAGTCAAATTGTAAGGAAAATTTAGTAATTGATTTTCTAGTTAATTTTTTTTCTATGTGGGTATGTACCTAAATGCTTTGCGTCAAACCCTAACTTACATTAGTGTTGTAATATTTATACTCTGCATGTAGCTAAATATCTAAATGTGGAGCTTTTCTCCCTGGGCCTCCACTGAAAATGGGTTATGTGACCCAGTCGGACTATCCTGGTTAACAAATGTGAACTAAACAAATAAATTATTTTATTTATTTATTACCTGGGTAAACCTACTGGATAAAGTGTCTGTTTTTCAGGGTCTGCCTTGGAGCACTGTAGGTTAAGTGACTTGTTCAGTCATACAATAGGCAAAGGGACATGGAAGAAATCAAACCCTGTAAGTTTGAATACAAGAAACAGTTAAAAGCCTAGAGCTTTAATACTCTATGCCAAGTACCAGACACCTGTAATTTAATTAAAAAGTGTTGCACCCACATGCATTTTCCTTTGCAAACAATAACAATTATGAAACTCTAATAACTATTTTTGACTGACTAACCATTAATTTACAAAAAAAAATCTAAACATTTTTAATGAGAGCAAAAATGAGACAAAATCAGAGGTGCACTGCAAAATATGGGACAACTAAAAGGCAGGGCTCTGCCTCTGACAGTAATCCTCATTCATTTACCAGAAAAGTCAAACATCCATTGATAGACAGCAAAACTATGAAACAAAAAATCAGGCATGCTGCAAATCTGAGGACAGTTAAAAGGCAGAGCTTTGCCTTCTGTTTAGTGAAACCAGAGATGGTCATTTCTTCAATATGCATTGTGCCCAGTGCTAAACTGCTCTTTCCCCTAACTGGTGATAGGACTGAGGAAACTTTTAACCAGCTGGCTGAGCAGAGCATTGAATTGTGAAGAAAACTGTACATGTAACAATCACAAGGTTAACTGTTAAGTCATTTTTGCATGGTTATAAGTGGATTTCACCACCAACAGACTGAAGTGAGGCCTCAACCTCATCCACCCTCATTCCATTCTACCTCAAATCCATTTGTGGTCTAACAAATTCAAATTTTCAGCACAAAAATTAAAACATTATAAAGCACATTATAACTCAGAGATCAAACACTTACTACAAACATAAGTCCTAAAAATGACACTCCAACACTTCATACCATACAAACATATTTTACTGCAGCATATTCTGAGATAAAACTTCTATTTCTGTTAATTGTTATTTCTGTTCACCATTCCAAAACAGGAACAGCTAACCAAAGAGTCTATACTAGTGCTTTGCTGTAGACAGTGCAAGCACCTTTGTTCATGCTTGTAAAGAAGGTACTTTAATTAGGGACTGAGTTCAGAAAGGGTTTCTGTTCTAGCTATGCCACCCATACCTATAGTCCATCTTCATATCTCCATAACTCTGATCTACTGGATAGAAGATAACAGTATCTTCTTTGTAACCTGTCTTGGCTTATCTTCCTAGATAATTATAACCACTCCAGTACTTCTGCTCATCAGTTCTATACTTTTACACTTTTGCTAGTAAATCCAGTTTCACTGTCTCCTGTGCTTTGTGCATTCCTTCATTAGCTTTCCATTCACCGTTTCTTACAACGCCTTCACCCTTTTGTCTGCTACCATTTTATCACTCAATACTTCTCAACAATGCCTCAGCGGAGGGACATATTCCTTCTAAAAATCTGTAATCTACTTATGAAACTCTGAACACAAGGCAGTAAACAATGGAATAAATACAATCTACTGGTGCACAGTTATGGTTGGTATGCAATACATGTTCGCTACCTCAAGCTCTTATGTTCTTGATATGTTATAGCATCAGTCAGTCTTTACTGACATCACAGTTCATTACTACTCCAGATGCCAGAGCTCTTTCTTTTATTGTAAACCTCAAACCTGTGAGAAAATAAAACTTGCAATTGTCCTGTATTTATAATTATTATTTTAAGATTATACTTGGATATTCATCCAAATACACACCCATATATAATATAGGATAGCCCTCACACATTCACTACTGTGAGTATTATACTGACCACCTCTGGCACAGACACATCTTGGTCAAGTATCCAGGGCTAGGTCAACACATTGGTCAGTTATCCAGGATCAGGTCTACACCTTAGTCAAGGATCCAGGGCCAGGGCCAGTACAAAACTCCCTAGGCAGGTGTTCTATATCAACACCTTGATGTGCTAAAACTGACTATAAGTTATGAAAATGGTTCTTTTTCTCAGCCTAATCTGCATTAATACATTTCCAATATAAAACGGCATAACAACTAATAAATGTTGTCAAAGTGATTATTTTACAGTGAATGATTACAGGTAACAAAAATGAATCGGTGCCAACAGCTGTCCAAACGATGGATTCTAAGGTGCAGATCTGGCTCATACAGTATTGTGTTGTAATAAAGTGCAGCAAATGTGGGAAATGAGTCTTCATACAGCAGAAATTGTAATAGGCATCAACATTAGCTTCACCAGAGATCCTTTCCTGTTACTCATCTCCCACTAGAGAAATTGTTTCTTATTGTGTGTAGATAGTGTGATGCCTGCACTATAATACAGTTAGATTATTTACTTATAAACAAAGAAATATAATTTGATAGCATTTCATGACTATGTGACCTACCTATTGTGTATTTGTTCCTGCCTATTTAAGACATTTCTAATCAGTGGCAGTTGCATACCTACATGTCTCCTCTTTTACCCCACCCAGAAGTCCCTTAAGTCTGTAACATGCAGTCTTGAAGTCATCCTGATGGCTAGTCCATATGCCCATCAACTTGTTGAAAAAAAATGATATTTAGACTCAGAGCGGTTCTCTCTCCCAAATTATTTTCAATTTATATTAAGTTATTCTCATACATTTCTTTTTTCTGAAAAGTAAAGTACCTATGTCTTAGGCATTGTACTTGACATCTCTATAATTTCTCAGCTTGTTGTCATTACTACTGATTTATACACAAAGTCACTTAGTAAGTGTGTATATTTTTACAGGTGCAGGTCCTGAACTTTAACTGGCCTTTTCTAGTCTGCTCCATAATGTCTATGCCTTCGTTGGGAATGAGATGCCAAGACTATACTTACAGGATTAGCTGCAGTCTCACCATATGGACACAAGGATAACAACATCCTGATTTCCAACAGTTCATAGGTATACACTAGGCTAATGACCACAGCAGGACCTATAGAAGCCTAGTCGTGCATCCCATATGTATCGTCTCTAAGTGTTTTCAGCCTTAAGAGGTTATTTTAAGGGGTATATGAAAGCCAGGGTATGATTTACAGACTGTATCTGTCTATTAGATATATGTACTAGACCTGGGGTAAATTTCTGATTTTCCATCCACTGGTGCAGTTACGCTTGAATAGGTTTAGGGAACAACTATGCTCCACATGGATGGTAAGCCAATCAAAGCTAAAGTCCCTACATCAAGTAGTTCTGATGCCATCACTTTGAGGATGTGCAAAAGATCCATCAGTGCAGTGGAAAAAAATATAAACATACATACATACATATATATATATATATATATATATATATATATATATATATATATATACATAAATGGTAATGTTTCTTCTCTTTGCATCAAACTTTTAGACCTCCTTAATGTCTCATTGTGCTTCATCTCACACATATATGCACACATGCGCATACACACAGTGTACAGTTACTTACCATACCTATATAGCAATATGATATCTACTTGGTACTATTTTCTTGACCATATATGTGCTACTTCTCTGCTGCTTATCTGATATTGGTCAATTTTTACTGTGACCGACTCCAGGAAATCTCTTTTATTGGCTGCAAATGTGAGGCAGTAAAGAAGAACTCAGAGCTGCCACACAAAGCAAACTGGACTAAAATTAAAGAGCTGTGTGTGGGAAATTAGGCCTTCCAGCAACGGCCCTATCTGCATCACTTCATACTGATCATTGCTTATTGCAATAGTATTTTTCCGCACTGTCTGCAAAGTATGATGTCTCAACATTGCCCCTTTCATGCATTGTTTTGTCTCGCTATTCCTAGATTTGTTGCCATCTTGACCAGCCAGGCATCAATCCATGCCAGAACCCTTTCCATCCTCACTCTGATATTTTCTCTCCCTTATGTGTCATTCCCTGTTCTGTTTTCATTGTACTACCTTCCCCATTACCAATTGTCCACCTTCTGTATGTCTGTGTCCATTCTACTGTCTTCCTATTCCTTTACTGTCTGCTGCTCCTCTGAGTCTGTTTTATGTTTATCTTCCTGTTACTTGCCCTTCTCTCTTTATCCCATCCACAACCTTCTCTCACTGCCTTCCTTACTGACCAATCTATTGTATATATGCAAAAGGGTCTCTTTCCTTAAAAACTACCTTCTTTACTGCAACCTTTCATACCTTATGAGTGCCCTAGTGGTTCCCTCCATCTCGCTGTTTTTTCCTTTCCTACTTACCCCTCTACCCATTTCCTTCCCATTTGTATGATGAATAGGGTTGCCACTAGTGCAGATCCACAGTGGTCTGATGGTTACTATGTTTCTTTTCTTGTACCAAACGAGCATGAGATGCAGCTATACAGTGTAACATGGTGCATGTGAACATGCACTTATATGGCAACACTAAACTGCCTTCTTTGTGACACTCATCACATTGGTCATGTACCCTACAATGGCACTGCTGTAATCACAGACCAGTCTAACTCTGCTTCTCCTGTAATCTCTTCACCTCTTTTTAATCATATGGTCCTTTGTGTGGACTGCTACACTTAACCATCCATACCTTAAGTGTCTCAAATCTATATTCACTTTGTAGGTTACACAGTTCGACAAGGTACTTGTGAACACAAGAAACAGCCCACAATCTAGTGGTCAGTGCACTGGTGCTATGTCAGGTGCTGCCTGTACCTCCTTTGTTGGTGCAGATAGCCATGCCACGACAATCAACTCTGGGGTCACTGGCTCCAATGGCAGCCATTAACTCAAATGTGCTGAACTATCACTGCTGCTAATCAAAGCATCACCCCCATCACATGTGCCACAATTCTTAGTACAAAAAATAAAAATAAAAACAGGTACACACTGTGGTGCATCATGCCTATATAATAATAATAATCATCATCATCATCATCATCATCATCATCATCATCATCACTATGATAATAATGTTATTGTTGCTTTTGCTATTATTGGTTGCTGTTATTGTTATTATTCAGGCAACAAAATCTACTTACATAGCAAATTATCTTTTTATTAACCTTTTCTTTTAGATTTTCTTGTACCTCATCTATAACTTTTGTCTTTATAAATTATACACGTGGTTAAAATATTCAGGCACAAGACTCTCATTTATTTTTATGCACCTTATTTCATCCTGCACATTAGTTTTAAATCTTCTAGTAGATTCTAACATGTTTTTTCTATATAAACTAGACTGCAAGGGCACATGAGGACACATCTCTTACCTCTACACTTCCGTTTTGCCATTACTATGGGGAAATACTTTCACAACATGTGCACAATGAGAAATACAGGGAAAAGTGTTCCTATGTTTTTCAGTACAGGATTTTAGTTCCAGAAACAGTCTTCTTACACTGACAGTGTCAAGACATACCTCTCAACCTCTAAGTGCAAGAAATCTCAACAAAGCTAAAATAATTGGGGAGACAAAGGATCAAAATCAGGGATAAATTTTAAACATTGCTTTTATAAATTTAGGAAGTTGCCAGAATATGCATTTTCTGAAGGATATGAAGTCTGAATATCAAATACATGTCTTTTAGTGACTTTAATCCTCAGTAATTTGCCAGAAAACTTAGTCAGCTAGAGACCTTTGATATAATTCTGGGCATCTGAGATACGTAATCCTAATTGGAGAAGACTAAGCATGGTGCCCTATGATATTATACTCATGATACGGCTTTTGGAGGAAAGTGTTACTGACTCTCACTACATGGGCTCTTTTGTGGGTCAGTGCAATCAAGTTAATTGAGAAAGGCTACTTACAATATCAGAGTATGGGATAGTGTCAAAGACCTTTGCTAGGACAAAACAGAAGCTGTACACTGCTGTGCTTCAATTAGTCTTGAAAAAATCTACTAGGTTCAGCAGACATGACCTGCCCTTCACAAAGTCAAAATTATTATGGCAAGGGATTGTAGACTACCCATGTCATTATTTATGACATCTGTTATAATCTGCTTCATCACTTTGCAGATAATACTGTTAACACAGAGTCTGCAGTTCCCAGTAAGTGCTGGAAATATGGAGTGCTATTGTGACTGGTCTCTGACCTTTAGGCACATGTCCAATGGAGAGTATAAGCTTAAACAGGCTGATGAATGGTCAGACTGCATTTAATGTTCATTAGTAGACAGCCATGTATATTGCTGAGTCTGTGCAGCTAGAATTTTTGTTTGAGAGGGCATTTAGGATCTGTTCCCAGGTGAATTTGGAGGAAAGCAGGAACAATTTTTAATGGGAGGTAAGCAGAGAGGAGAGACTGAAGTGAAGTTCAAACTAAATTTACCTACAAGTATTTTAGCAATATCTGTTGGACCTGAAAAGGTAGTACCATTAGAAGAGCTTGCTGTACTATTGAATATTGTTTTGAAAATTCCTAACAATAAAAAAGGCTTTATAATTATCTTTGGCAGAGGTTGCAATATTCAATTCATGCTTTACCCTTAGAAGATTTAAGTTTATTACTTGTGGCTAGAGTTTTTTTTCTTTTTTATATGTTTTGTTCATAGCAGGATTCAACCATTTGGGTCTATTTCTAAATTTTACCATCACATTCATGGTAGGTGGGGACAGATGCCAGTATGCAGATAGAAATTTATAGTGTAATCTATAGCTTTGGTGACTGAATCCCCAAGGAGGTACAGTTCTTAAATTTCATGATGTTCATAGATACAAAGGTATATACTAGGCTAACCATCACCAGAGCCTTTATAAGCCTAGCCATGTAACATGGCTGTCTATTTGGAGGGTATGTAGTTAGGAGGTTGCTAAAGGTTTAGTGGGGGAGGTATGTTAGGGAATACTTACTGTCGGTATCCGAGATATGGGGGCCAGACCAGGGGTGAATTTTTGATTTCTCATCCAGTGGTCAAGGCTATATTTGAATATGTTTAAGGATGGACTAGGCTTTACATGGATAGGAAGCCTGTTCCAGAGTATGGGCATCCTTTGAGACACATCTGTCTCATCGGAATGCTCTATTTATATCACAAGCACAGTCTAAATCCTTGGAGCTAGTGTTTCTGGTACTATTCAGTATTCATATTTAAAAAGCATACATCATCTCTCAGTAACCTGTAGCAGACTGAGTACAGAGATAAGGCTTTAAAGTGATCTGTATAAGACAATGTGTTAATATTCTGCCTTCTCGGTGTGGAATCTTTGTGGGTATTCCAACTGTTGCATGTGACTGGTCATGTACAAGCTGAAGGGGGCATTTATACTTAATGATGGGTCTGATAAAGACTAAGTGGTACTATAACTTCCTTGGTCCTGGATGCCATACCCTTACTTATAAGTTGGGTGACATAGAATGAATTTCTTACTACCTTGGCTATGTGTTGGTCAAAGGCTAGATTACTGTCAACATATGTTCCCAGATCCCTAACTGAGTCAACTCTTAGGTGTGTCTTATTCATGGAGTAATTAACTTGGGTGGAATTTTTCCCCAAAAGGCATAATGCATTTATTGGCACAGAGTTTTAATTTGTGGTTTTGACACCAGTCATTTGTCTGTGTTACACCGTCTTGCAGGATATTATTGTCATGGGAGGAGTGTATGATAGCTCCTAGTTTGTAGTTGCCTGCAAATTTGGTGAGCCAGAGGCCTTTAACATTAGCCTTTACCTCCAAGAAAGTAGATGCCAAACAGGAGTCGGCCCAGCACTGAGTCACGAGGTACTCCACTGGTGATCGGTCTCTTGGTGGAGGTGGTCTCAGAAATCCTGACTTTTTGGGTCATACCTCTGAGCCAGCTGGCAATCCAGCAAGTTATGTAGGGATTTATGCCTAGTTCAGTGAGTTTGTCAATAGCTGTTTGAGGTATTTTATTGAACACCTTAGCCAGGTCCAGGTAGGAAGTATGTACCGATTTCCCCACATCCATTGCCTTGGTGTCCCTCTCAAAGAAGTCTACCATGTTAAGGAGGCCTGACCTTCCTTTGACAAAAGGAAACTGGGATGGGATGAGTGTCTGCAGGTTGCCAACGTCTTTGTTGATTATTTCCATGATCATTTGTTCCATGGCTTGCATATTAAACTAGTCAAACTAATGGGTCTGTAGCTTCTGTAGTCAGCTGATAGTTCATCCTTGTGAAAAGGAATAACCATTGCAGACCTCTACCACATGGTACGTAGCCTGTTTTCAGGCTGCAGTTGAAAAGTGACTCAAGTGATCCTGGTAGGTTATGTTTCCAGCTATTTAGGAGACAACCAGGGATATTGTCTGGGCCCACTGAGACTGTTTTTGGTCTTGAGTGCAGCCATGACCTGCTCCCTGGTAATAGTTGGGGGCGTATGCTAGTAGAGATTTCATGAGGGAGGGAGGGAGAGACTGGGAGTGAAGTTAGAGCTGAATTTGTCAGCCAGCAAAGTTGCTATGTTACTGTGTTCAGTGAAGGTGGTATCATTTACCACTAGTTCAGCACATTGCTGTGTGTTACCTTTATGGTTTGGGACATAGTCTGTTAGGCTAAATAAGGCCTTCTACAGCTATCCTGACTTTGTAATTGGGTGTGTTGTATTTAATTACTCCTCTTAGTTTCCTGTTTAGTGTAATTAGTTAGCTTTTGTCATTATAAGAGTTTCTGCTTCTTATTTTGGCCATTGTTATATATCCTGTTATGGCTAGAATTCCACCAGTGTGGTTTGTTTGGGGCTTAATTCTGGTAGGTACAGTAGCCTCTGTGCAGCCATTTAAATGGCTGTACAATGATGCTGTGAAAAAGTCACCAGTGAGGACGTGACACAGGAAGGTGGGGGGGTAATGCCCTCTCCCATACTGGTGAGTACTAGGTCCAGTATGTCTGAACCTCCAGATGGAGTGTGAACTATCTGTTCAAGGGTATTTGTGTTAACAAAGTCCAGGAAACATTGTGCCTGCAAGCTTCAGGCAGTGTATGTTTCCTAGTCTATAGAGGTGTAGATGAAATTTCCCATGAATAGGGTATTTGGCTGTATGATGAGTTTGTCCAGCAAGTCTAAGTATGAGTTATGGATTTCTTGGGCATAGATGGTGGCCTATAGCTTTGCTGGGATATGGTAAGGGACTTTAGCTGAGGTGATTTGCACATGGATGAAATTCAGGGCATCATCTTATTTAACCAACCTAGAGTTATACCTGTTGCTAATACAGATCGAGACACCTCCACCTTTAGTCCCTGTCTCTGTGGCTGATGGTCTAAATCTGTAAAAGTCACTGAAGCCTTGCACTGCTGGGGTACGTTCAGTGGCTTTAAACCATGTCTCAATAACGTCACAAATGTCTGTATTCTCCAGAGGGAATACAGCTTGCAGGGTATGGGGTTTCTTATTAAGGCTCCTAACACTGAGCAGTAACACCTTTAGGTCCATTTGGGTTTTATTTGTTAAGCTGGTAGTTTTTGTCAATTTGGCTTTGCCTAAAAAAGGCTCCAAGGGGGTGGATAAAGTTTTAGCCAATATCTGGAAGCCCAGTGGGGACAAGTGCAGACCATCCTTGAGAAAGCAATATTGTCTGTTAACCATGTCCAACCATGGTGACAAGTATTGAATTCCCTTGGAATGACTGGAACTAAGCCAATTGTTAGAGTCAATCATTTTTTGTTCATACTGTGGCATCAACTTGGTGAAGGTAGAATGCTGCCAAGGGTGCCCACAGGTAGGTGCAAGGGGGTGCACTTGCACCTCTTCTGGATTTTCTTAAATCATCTGTGATGATTTGTTTAAAACAAAAAATGTACTGGCAAAAAAAGTACATTTTTCCATTTCAACTTAGCCTTTTTTTCTTCTGTGAAACCTGCATCGTTCAGAGGAGATGTTATTGGAGGTTGCAGTCACATGATGCATATGACAACCCTTAATTCCTCCTTAAACTGCATCTCCATCTCCGACCGTTAACTGTTGCATAGTTTGGATGACAGTGGCAGCAGACAGAGTGGTATCCTGAACGAAGATTTTTGTGACCAGAAAGAGCTCAGTTAAGATTTTGTCGTGTGGTGGTGTGCAGCACATAGTTGTGAAACTGTAGAACTGAAGGTACGTTAATGTTGATCACAGACAAGGAGTCAGAGACAAGAAAGAAGCTCCTGGGGTAATTTTTGTTTCTACATTGAATGGCAGCTTCCATCTTGGTGTCAAAATGTGAAAGCGGCGCACTTGAGACTGGGTGTCAGTAGTGTGTGTGTGCGTGTGTGTGTGTGTGTGTGTGTGTGTGTGTGTGTGTGTGTGTGTGTGTGTGTGTGTGTGTGTGTGTGTTGGGGTGCATTTTGAGAGGTTATGTTTTGATTCAAGTAGGATGAATGGATAAACTTAATCGTTTCGCTTAGTTATATGAGTAAGAGGGTGAAAAGCTTGTAAATGTTTTACAACAAGATCAGATTGGCAGTGGCTAAGACAGTAAATGCATCTGCGTCAAGCCCATTTGGGTTTAATGTTCCTTTAATAAGGGTCTGTTGTGTTGTATAGCAGATAGAAGGAACTACATAAAATGGACAATATTCTACAACCACTGAGCATTAACCATCATAGCACTGGCTTTTTTATGAAGGAAATATGTATAATAAGGAAGACAGAGGCTAAATCTAAGGACAAAACAGCATTGCTCCTAAACCATAGCAGTTGAGAGGTATGCATAGGGGTTTACATAACATATGAACCTTATTAACAGAGTACATCACTCACTGCCACAGAGTACGTTTCTCCCAGATATTAGAGCACACAGGCACACACAACAGGATTGGGGCACAGAGATGCTCCATCAGTGACAGTTTTTCTGTACTATTCTAAGTCTTCCATTTTAAGGCTAAATGGTCGTTAAGTGTACTAAAATTGATGACTCATACTCATTACATTTAAAACATCGAAAAGTAGGAGTTAGTATGGGTATATTACTGAAGTATGTTCACCTGTAAACTCAAAGCCCCAGCTACAGCAAGGGTCTTGTGGAAAAGCATTTTTTTCATGCATTGTTTTAGTATGTAACTTGTATAACAGCACTGCTCCATTCTGGCCAATAAATATTTCTGTATTTACATGAGGGAAATTCAGTATTACCCACTGCCTAAGCTGGCTTATTCCTAGACAATAAGTTGTAATATGCTTTAGAAGTGCACTTGATATCCTATGATGAGTGTTGAAATGTTGTAATATCTTAAATAACAAGCATCTTCCTGTATCATTCTGGAAGTTAAGTTTTTTGCAGTTTGCTGTATGGCTCACAGCTGTGACTAAAATTCTGATGGAATGCTGCCCCCTTTTAAGGTCAGCTTTTTAATGATCATTTGCAATATAAACATAGAAGATGACAATATTAGGTAGGTAGTCACAATGAGCAAAGTCTTGGACAAAATGTATAAAATTGTTGTTGCTCTTGTGTAGCCACAATTATTTTAACTACAAATGGTACTTTCATTTGGTTCCCTAGGGACATTATTAGCTTAATTAGCTTGCTTAAACCTTCAGTTTATGAGTGAAGTTTGAGGAGAATTAGACCCTAGACAATTTAAAGCTTGTTGGCACATCTCAGCCTTACCCTCCTGTAAGTTTCCCCTAGTATCTAGTGCCCTCCCCATTCCCAATCCCATCCCATCGCCCGTACTGCAGACAGTCCCTGAGGCTAACAGCTTCTCCGCCGCATCCACAATGCGATGCCCAACTGCCTGGCTTTACTATTTAAGTTTAACTTACTTCACAGGTTATTAGGAACCAGACAAGCAGTGGTATAGGAGGAGAACAGTAGTGCATGCTCCCAGGTCTCCACCAGGAAGAGAGAACTTGAATTTGGCTGTTGCATCCTCCTCCCCCCTTTTTCTCTTGAAAGACCCTTTCACATTCAAGATGCTAATCAAGCTTCATTATCTAATTTGCCTTCCAGGCTGAATAACTGAAATGGGAGGAAGGGTAACAATTTGACAATATCATGTCAAAGCTTATGTGTATGCATACATCTGACTTGGTGCATCTTTAAGCATCAAGCAAATAGCAGCAGTAACTTGCCTTTCTTGCTCAGTGAATGCATTTTTAGGATGTGGCACTTTAACTGCTTTCTCCCATTGTTTATTTACCTTCAGGTAATCTGATATGACCAACTCCAGCCTCTTTCCAATTTTTTTGTCATAATTATTTCCACACCAATTGTATAAATGTCCTGGTGTTTACCCATATATCTTTATTGTGATGTTTTCTGCACTATTTCAACAAAATGCTATTACTTACTGCACTTCGGGGGGAGCTACTACTTATAGTGGGACATCAGTCCTTCCCATTGATACGAGGTAATTGTCTACCATTACTAATGCAAGATTTTGGGGACTGCAATCATAGATTGTGTGTGTGTGTGTGTGTGTGTGTGTGTGTGTGTGTGTGTGTGTGTGTGTGTGTGTGTGTGTGTGTGTGTGTGTGTGTGTGAAGTGCATCTTCAAGGAACTGTGAGCATTAAACAAAGAGAAGTTTACTGCTGCTCATGCTAAGTCTGCTTAAAATGTGCAACTGTTTTGTTTAGCAAATGGTATCACTGTTGTGGCATAGAATTTTAAAGTGGTGTTAGTAGCACAGCAGGTAACATACTTGCATCTTGATATAGAGTGTTGTAGCTATTATTCCCACAGCATGTAAATTTGTATTTTAAGGGGGTGGGGTACTGCAGTCCTTAGTATGTACTCCTTTGGATGAGACTCCTAGTAACTATGAACCTCTCTTTTAGCTTGTCACCCATTCCCTATTGCAATATACCAGCTTACCATTTCTTTCAATGTAACATAGGCAATTCTTCAAGGGCAACAGACACTGAATTTGTAAATGAAACACAAATATAAGTTGTTTTCTAGCAACAACCTCTTCATTAGTTTCAGATCTTTGTAATGTGGAATTATGCAGATGACTTTTACTTCTGCAGAGATTGTGCATTTTGACCGATATTGGTGGATTGTAATGACAAACGTTTGAGTGGCCTTTTATGGTTGAAATGTTCTGAAATGGGCAGTTTGTCATTACTGGTTCATATGTTTTTTTCATTGCTTACTGAAAAAATGTTCAAAACTATAAATTTAAAACTACTCTAAGAAGTGGTGCTGTATTATACAAGGGATATAATTTAATTATTACATATTATAATTAATACAATCAGGAAGGTGAATCACAGAACTTTTGCATGGTCCTAAAAATGTGTGAAAGAGGGCCTATGATTTGAAAACAGCCCAAAGATAAACTTAACCAGCCACTGCCGAGATGCATTCTCTTTGAATGTGGGTTTCAATGCTGTTTCTGTGAATGTGAGTTTCAAAGGCAGAGAAGTTTTAATGCTGTCTGTTTTCATTGAATAACTGAAATGGAAGGAAGGGTAAAAATTTGACACAACATCAACAGAATGCTATTATTTACAGCACTTCGGGGGGAGCTACTACTTATAGTGGGATATCACTCCTTCCCCTTGATATGAGGTAATTGTCTACCATTACTAATGCAAGATTTTGGGGACTGTGTAAGCAAACTTCACGTTACTTAAGACCGAGGTGGAAAGTTTCAAAGCCCCCATGCTGAAGGATAACACTGTCCAAGCTGCAAAATCCTTTACTAATGCATTCTACGGGCAGCTACAAGAATGCATAGATCGTGCCATCCCAGGCAAAACCAAGACTCACTCCTCCAAGAAAAGGAAACCAGTCTGGTGGACTCCTGCCATAAACAAGCTATACAACAGAAGGAGGAAAGTAGTACAGAAAAGAGTAAAATCCCAAGAAGGAAAGACATCCCTGATCAGTATCAGCAAGAAACTACGATCCCTCATAAAATCATCCAAGGCGAGCTTTGAAAGAAAAATTGCCAAGGACTCCAAAAATAACCACAAGGCATTCTTTAGCTATGTCAAGAGTCTAAGTGGCAATGCTCAGATGATCTGCTCGGAGTTAGTGCAGAATGGCACAAAATACACTGAACCGACTGATATCGCCAACATCATGGCAGACAGGATCAGCGCAAACTTCACCCCCCTCCCACCCCCAAAAGGGCCCATAACTATACCAGAAGAATGTAGAGTCCCTGAAATCACAGACACTCAGGTTAAAACAGCCCTCTCCAAAGCCAAAAACACAGCATCAGTGGGACCGGACGGTGTCCTAGGCTGCATCCTACACGAGCTCAAAGATGAACTAACCCCTCACCTAAACACACTGTTCAAACTCAGCCTCTCCACAGGCTACATATCCATAGAGTGGTGCACAGCAATGGTTATTCCACTCCACAAAGGTAGAGCCACAACAGACCCCGGGAACTATCGCCCTATAAGCCTGACTAGCTTGGTCTGCAAGGCTATGGAGCACATCATCATGGAACTCATTAACAGAGACATTGGGAACATCCAAACATTGCACCCTACCTAGTTTGGCTTTGTTAAGGGCAGATCATGCCTCCTAAACCTGGTGGACTTTGAGACAGTTACCAAGGCTATAGACAAGGGAAAGGTGGTACACACAGCCTACCTAGACCAAGCTAAGGCCTTCAACACCATTCCCCATTCTGGTATTATAGACAAGCTCACCAGCCTGAACATAAACCCCTATGTCACAAGATGGGTTGCCAACTGGCTCACGGACAGAACCCACATGGTGAGAGTTGTGGGAGCTAGGTCCGACTCTAAACCGGTTACAAGTGGCATTCCCCAGGGCTCAGTCCTAGGACCCCTTCTGTTCGGCATATACTTCTCAGAGGTACAGGCAAGCACAGGAGGACTATGGCTGACCAAGTTCGCAGACTACTGCAAACTAGGGGCTATAATTGACTCTCCGGCTGACACAGACATCCTCCAAAAGGGTCTCACTGAGACGGATACCTGGTGTCAAAATCAAGGCCTCAAGCTAAATGCCAAAAAGTGCATAGTCATCCCCTTTGGAAAAAACAAAGTACCCACAAACTACCACATAGGTGGTAGTCCCCTAAATACAGAAGACGTAATAAGGGCTCTGGGGACTCAAGTAGATATTAATCTCACCTTTGATAATCACATTGCCAAAGTGGTTAGAAAATCCTTCTACATGGCCCACCTAATCACAAAAGGGTTTGCATCTAGATCAAAAGAGGTCATTGTGCCCCTCTACTCATCACTCATCAGACCCATCTTAGAGTACAATGCTCCATTTGGGATGTACCTTACAAGACACCTGCAACAGCTGGAAAGACCACAGATGTACCTCACAAAGAGGATCAATGGCCTCAAACAGATCCCCTATGCAGCTTGACTGAAGAAACTGCAGTTGTACTCGGTTGCATACTGCCTACTCAGAGGTGATCTCTGCCTGACATACAAGGCCATGTCCAACCCAGAATTGATGGACATGCTCCACCTAAAGAAAACCTTATCCCCTTGAGCCACATGCTCTAGGGATCTAAACCTCACCACAACAATAAATAGGACGTGCTGGAGTAATAGATTCCTGTCCCAGAGACTTCCCATGCTTTGGAACAAGATCCAAATTTACATTAGGCAGAGCTCCTTGCTAACACTCTTCAAAAGAAACCTTGACGAGTAGATGGGAAACAGAAAGTTTACCTCGGGGATCACTTCAGTGGCTCTGCTGGACAGAGGCACAGGGAACTAATCTAAGGGGGTGGCAAAAGCCAACACATTCTGGCTAGGCTTATAAATGCCTTCAGGCAGATAGCCTAGTACCCACCTATGAACCTATAAACCTATTACATCTTGCAGCTGACTGAGATCTGCAGTAGCAATGAGCAAAAATATACAACTTTAGACACCGCTATGCATCTGGTAATTTTCATATGACCCAGAGGTTTTGAATAGGAGAAAAAAACTTACCACAGTGTCAGAAATTAAGGCATATTTTGACTGATGTTAGTTCAAAGGAAATGAGTGCAAAAACAGCTAGGGACAACTTAGGGCAGGATCCTGGGAGCCATACAAAAGGCCATAGCACAATGGAAGGTGTCTTGGAGTCTGTAATAAAAATCATAGATGTTCAGAAGCAAGGATTTCAGCAGAATTACTAGACGTCAGCATGATGTACATAGGCAAAGATGTCTCATGATCACACTGCTGATATGCTCAAGTTTACGGACAGATGTAAAAAACTGGTTGGGCAATGTGATCCAAATGGTAACAATTTTTCTCCTGGTAATGCCATTAGTTTTCACTGGATGAATTCTAGGAAATGAGAAATCTTGGCAGACCCTGCTTGTTCATCCTGTGGGAATGCTAATGGCAGAGGATGTTTAGCATCTGTGTATCCCCTCCATTGACAAAGACTTTGGGGCAGACTGGCCACATAGCATACCCACTAGATGCTGGCAAGGTGCTATGCAGGTAGTACTGTGGCACTGTATCCCTTCACTGCATGCTTGTACAGCACTGTATGCCTTTATGCATGCTTGTACAGCACTGAATGCCTTTATGCATGCTTGTACAGCACTGTATGCCTTCACGCATGCTTGTACAGCACTGTATGCCTTCACGCATGCTTGTACAGCACTGTATGCCTCCACGCATGCTTGTACAGCACTGTATGCCTCCACGCATGCTTGTACAGCACTGTATGACTTCATGCATGCTTGTATAGCAATGTATGACTTCATGCATGCTTGTATAGCAATGTATGCCTTCATGCATGCTTGTACATCAATGTATGCTTCATGCATGTTTGTACATCAGCTAGAGAACTGTTTAGCATTATAAAGCTTAAAAATAAAATCCCTTTCATTATTCTTAGGCCAAAAATGATGGCCTACTGTCACTGTCTTACTCATGTCAGTTAAGGTCTGGTGTGGACATGGATGGTAGAGTGAGCTGGGACCTTCGAGGCATGCAGGCATAATATTGATAACTGATATGAAATAAAGCATCTCCGTCGGGTGGGATAAAATGTAAGGTGGCCACAGATGTCTTTTATTTTTCTTGGAAAAAGGCTATAGAGGTAATCTGCTATATTAGCTCTTCCAAGTGGGGATATGATCAATAGGCGCTCTTAGCTAATGTCCTGCAAAAGAAATATGGAGGGTGCATGCCTGGAAATGTATAACACTGTGATAGCATCCTTCTGGCAGAGGAAAATAAAACTCAGGGTAGGGCATGACAGTTCCTCCTTGAGAGATTCTCATTCCAATGACCCACTAAGCTAGATATCAGAGCAGACATCATACCTATCAGCCACCTTTCCCCACAACTTCACTAGGAGAACTCTGAATAAGTTGTGGAATGTACTGTTTGGTTAAATGAAGGGAAGAATCGCTTCAAGGGAAGGACTAGGTGTAGCCCTTAGAAGGCCATAAAATGAGGTATGAGATATGAGGACTCTGTGGGTTTGATAGTCTCCAATGAGCGACATCCTGACAGGTAAAACAGCAACTATCCATTTACAACTTGCTAGCATACTATTCATATAACAATCTTTCATCCAGAAGGGTGCTACCTGAGACAGTTTTTCCTTTATAATTCCCCAATATTGCAATCTGAGTTATCCCCGAGAAGTGGCTCATATGAGTTCCTATCAGTAAAGAACTCAGAATCGGACATCATTTTTGTCCCAGTCAAGAGTTAACACACTTTAAGAGTTCAAGAATTCTGAAGCCCAGAGAAAATCCTTCAGTGCAATAACAGCAACTCAACTAGAAAGACAGAGTCATGTAAAATCTTTTGCAGCACACTTTTGTATAAGATCCAAAGGAGCTATAAGGCATTATAGCTACATCATTTTTTGCTTCTTTTTCTTATTTTAAATAACATTTCTGCAAAAGAATGGAGATTTGGCTTTAAGTATAATTTAATGTTTCTTATTCTGATAACTTTAATCAAGCCAGTGACGGATCGGTTCTACAGTACATGTATTTTATTATCATAGCTGGCTGTTTAAAGTTGAATTTGCTAATATTCCACATCACTAATTTCTGATAAATGTATGGCATCAGTCTATATATATATAAGCAGAACCAACATGCTATCTGATAAATGATGGCAACTGTTGATTTGGTAGCCACCCTATGCTTATGACATACCCTCATGCCTTTTACCCACCCCTAATTTAATTTCTACCCAATGTTTTCTTTAAACTGCATACTGTTTTACATGCTGCCACTTCCTGAAACAGGATGTTCCATTTGCCAGCAAGCCTTTCTGCACAGAAAAATTTCCTGATGTCTTATCTGAGATTGTGACATATTTCCTACATTCATTAATTCATTCAGCATCCTTATATGAATTGTGCTTATTCACGTGAAGGATTTGGGGGTCGTTTTCATGATCCCTCTCCCGTCTAAAGAATAGTTACCAAAATCAGTCTTTCTTCACAGATATTATTTGCCAGTCTCCTGATCATTTTTGCCACTTCATGCTTAGTTGCTTAATATTCATGTCAAACGTTGCAGAGGACATGCTGAGATTGAAAGCATTTACAGCAAAGACAAGCTTAATTAGGAATAAACACAAACAAGCTGTCGTTATCTCTAATCATCAAGCATACGTGCTGAGTTTTAGTTGCTTGCAGTTATTAATATTTCTTTCAGCACCTGTCATTTTGTCGTCGTTTCACATATCAGTGCATCCTATGACAGCCTCATTCACCCTCTACTGAATGACAGCCTCATGCAGTGTTACTCTGCTGACCCTGGGGAAGAGTTATTCCCAGCAGTGTGACCCACCTGTACAGGATCCCTGAGCATGGCTTCAGTTCTTGACAGCACTGGATGGGTTATTATGGTTTGAAGTTCCACTACCCCATACTGGTTTATTTATCACTTGTTGTACCACTGCCTCAAATTAATGTCTAACATTTTTTCTTTTCATTCTTCAAGTTTTTCTGTGCTATAAGATCATTATTTTCCTTGGCTGTTCTGACACTGTCCTTTCATATCTAAGACAAAGGCTCTCCATGAGGTAGTTTTTGTGCATTTGTGGTATATTTCCAGCATTGACACAATGTTGCACATTTAATTTAATTTCTGTCCACATTAAGACTATTTCTGTTTTTTACCTTTAATAGTAAATAATGAAACAGCAAAAATGTACAACCTGTTGTTGTACTGTCAATGAGTTCTGATAAAATATGATTCAAAAATCAAAGCTTTCATCTGCAACAACTGGGAAGGCCGCAGAAATACCTCACTAAAAGAATCACAGGCCTAAAGCAGATGTCTTACACTGACCACCTTAAAAAACTCCAGCTATACTCTGTTGCGTATGTCTACTCAGAGGCAATCTCTGCTTAACATGCAAGGCCATGTCAAACCCAGAGCTGTTGGACATGCTACACTTGAAGAAATCCCAATCCCTCAGAGCCACATGCTCCAGGGATCTAAACCTTGTCATCACAATAAACAAAACACACTGGAGGGATAGGTTCCTGACCCAGAGACTCCCCAGACTCTGGAATAGACTGCCCATACATGTCAAGCAGCGCGCCTTGTTGGTCCTCTTCAAAAGGAACCTTGACGATTGGATGGGATAAAGGAAATTCACCCCGGGGATCACGTCAGTCACCCTGCTAGTCAGGAGTCCAGGTAAGTAAATAGTGTGGGAAGAAATAGACAGGGAATTGTTATTGCTAGGCTTGTATAGGCTCTAGGACCGATAGCCTAGTACAAACCTATGAAGCTATGAACCTTTCAGTTCATGTTGTTTTCAGAAGTGCAATGTACCAGAAAGAAAATTTTAAGCAAAATGCATATCTATATTATATACATTTCATTTAAAACACACACACAAGCATCCTTAAATACTGAAGATATAATTTGCTGATGTGGTTTCTAGAGTCTAAGCAGGGGCTGTTTTTTAACATGATAGCTACAAAGTTCATTTCAGAGATTAGGCTTTCCATTAGCTAATTTGCATGTCTGGGTTTTCAGAACAAAAATATAACCCATTGTCATGTCCAGTATGAGGTCTATATTCCAAATGAATTGTGAGGAGCACTTGTGCCACACTGTGTGCAAATTACTAACTAGTTTATTAGCCTTAACACACACACACCTACACTTATATATATATATAGTCTTGCATATCAGACAGCTCTTAGAAGCCCGTCTCTGCAACCTTAACCATCACAGTTGGCACACTTTTTATTTCATGTGAAACTACTAGCTGTGACAAATCTGGCTGGTGTGCATCCTGGATCTTTCACTTTGAGGTATTTGTGTTTTACAATATATACAACTTACCATCTTCTCCGTGAATAACAAATTCTTGGTTTAGCTGTTTTACCAAGAATTTCATTGTCAAGCTATGGACTTTCTTGGAACTTTTGTATTCTTCGTCTCCAGTCAGTAAAACTAGTAGTCTTTTCCAGTTTGTGTCATAGCAACATTTCTGCCTCCTCCGATTTCTTTACAGCATTTCCTTTCCTTTAATTTTCTGGCATTAGTAGTAAGCACTTAGGTAATGCATTTTCCATCCTTCTGCCTTTTAACAGCAGAGCCTGTGAGAGTGAGTTGGGTATACAGACTCTATACTCACCAGACTGGACATACACATGGAGACCGATAGCTGCTTGTCCAATGCCAAGACCAATGATGTCACAAGGGCCCTAAGGTCCTTTAAACCAGATAAATATGACTACAACGTAGAGGGGGCCCAAGCATGAGTGAATGACCTGAGGTATTCCATCCAGAGGGACAGGCAGGGAGTTATGATGAAACTTACTATGGATGTGTCGCTGACACTAGTCTTGAATGGTACCTTACCTTCAAGCATGATGCCAGAATACCAAGACAAATAATTGTTTTTATCAATTGGTTAAGTTGTTTATGTCATTCTAAGGTGATCCAGTATGTGTCAGTCTGGGATGAGATGACAGATAGGACTTCCTGTTTCACCAAGGATAGCTTATAACTGTCATACCAAGGCTTCCACATTTTGGCTAAAGCCATTCCTGTCTTCCTAGTTCCTATTTTAGGCATAAAACCCTGTTGGACATTCTAACATAGCAAATGCAAATTCAAATGTGGGCAACATCACAGTGGCACTACGCAATGCTAGGAGTCTAAACAAAAAGATGCTAGAGCCTGAGGCTCTCCTGCATCTCAGACACATTCATACCTGTGTAATTACTGAGACAGTTTCAGTGCTATGACAATATCTTCCCTCTGTGCCAGGTTTTAGAGCTTATCATGCCTTTAGGCCCTCAGGTAACTTCAGGGAAGTATATGTATTTGTCAGAAATACCATCATCTACTGCATGTCAGACTACTGATGGCCCTAATGTAGGATTCCTAGACAGCCAAATCATCTTTAACAACTCCCACTATTACTTCATTACTACCTATAGATACCCATACATTTCTACAAGGATCATGGAAATTACCTTAGCACCATGGAAGGGTTACATATTAAACCAAATACCTTCCTTATAGGGAACTTCAAATATCCAAGCATTGACTGCCTCACTTTTACCTCTAAAAATAAATATGTACAGAAATTCTTAGACATTGTTAATAGCAATGTGCCACAGCAAAGTTTAGAATTCTCCACTATAGGTTTTCATATTTATCAACCTGACTCCTCTTTGTACCCCACCCACATAATCCTTAGTTAAATCTGACAGATTAGTTGTCTTCTCTGTTAACCTAGTGGTACCACCCTACCATGACATTAAACTGCCTTTAGGGACGTCTACATGTCAGACCTACATCAACAGGAAGATGATCTAGATGAAATTCACAGCATTCCCAACAAATGCACTCAAATGAGAAGGTTGTTGCATTCACCTCTGAATTTATCAGTATCTAAACTAATACACACCAAAAAAATGAATACCTGTTTGTATAAATATAATGGTAATTCATGAATATCTGTGTCTGATGGGACTCCCACAGTGATTAGCTACATAACAAAAGGAAAATAACGAAAAGCTGTAATAAATCTCAAACTGTACTACCTCAAGACTGAATAAATTTCAAACCGTACTACCTCAAGATTTAATAAATCTCAAACCGTACTACCTCAAGATTGAATTAAGAGCACTGTTAGAAAATGTAAGATGGTGGATGAGTTTGCTGCAAATACCAAAGAAAAATTCAAATCTTTCTTCAGTTATATTAGAAATTAGGAAATAATGTCGAACAGTGTACTGAGCTTATCCATAATATCACACATTTGATCACAAGGACATAACATTACCTCATTTTCCCTCATTATTGGCAACACTATCCCTGATAATTTAGCTTCTACAGAAATCATTTTGAAACAAGTCTTAAAAACTTGTCAAATGCTACAAGTCATACTTCATGAGACCAAAGACCATGTCTGACTTCATTCTCATTGGTGCCACATATGTACACTATCTGAATAAACTGTTCAGTTTCAGCTTATCCAGGATTGTGTTAGATGTCTGGAAAACAGACATTGCAACTCCTCTACACATAGTGGTAATTATGGACCCATCAACCTCACTGGCCTTACATGCAAAAGTCATAGAATGTATCATAGCAGATCTCAGTTATGATAACACAGGATACTTAACTGACCTAGACCCCAACCAGCTCAGTTTTCAGAAGAACGGGCCCTGTCTTCTGAATCTAGTAAGTTTATTTCAAAAGGTTACAGAGGCTGTGGACAATGGTCACTTCATGTATACTACTTATCTTGACCTGGTCAAGTCTTTTGATACTATCCCCCTTGCTAGTATTATTGAAAAATCAGACAATAATAATTCAGATTGGCTACCTACCACATCCCAAGTTGTTAAACCTGTTGGTACCCTTTGTCAACATAAAATTATAACTAGTGGGGAGCCACAGGAATCAGTGCTGGCCCATCTCCTGTTTGGCATTAATATTGCAGATATCCCAATGTAATATCCCAGAAGTGTGGGTGCCTAGGTTTGCTGATGACTGCAGTTTGGACACTGCAGTTTGCTCATCCTCTGATACTAAACTGTTCCAACAAGGGCTGGAATATTCACATACCTCAAAATAATGCAGAAAAGTGCAGCACAATAGTGGATGGCAAAAAAGCTGTTCCCACCTCATATGTTATAAATTGCACTGCTCTTTGGAATATCCCCAGTTTAGTCATAAGAGACCTGAGTACTTATATGAATAACTCTCTCTCATTCAGTTATCATGCTTCCACCGCACTCAGGAAATCCTTCTAGGTGGCTAAGTTGATTTCCAAGAAAATATTTTCAAGACTCAAAGATGGTATCCTTCCACTGTACTTGTCACTTTTCAAACCAATCAAATAAGCCCCCTTTTAGTATGCACAAATATAAGTATATCACTCAAATGGAAAGGCCCCAATGATTTGTAACCAAGAAGAAAAATCTTTAAATTGTTCATCTATCCCAAGAGATTAGCTCAACTCTCCTTATATGCATAAGCCTACCAGCTATCCAAGGTGATCTCGGTTTCACTTTTCGAGCCATGAAAGACCCCGTCCTATTTGGTCTCCTATTTCTTCTTAAAACATTGACTTTAAAAACATCTGTGCTAGGGACGTAGATCTACACCAACAAATAAATAAAACTCACTTACACAACAGGTTCCCCCTAACTGTATGCATTCCAAGCCTATGGAATAAGCTACCACTACACATCAAGCAAAATACTATTTTATCTACCATTAAAGCTAATCTTGAGGAATGGGCTTGGCATAATGGTTGAGGTCTTCACCACATAGATACAAGGTATAGGGTTTGATTCTGACCCTAAGTTATTGGCTAGGCTTATAATGGCCCTTCAGGGCAGTTTGCCTAGTATAGTCCTTTAAACATATGGATGGGTAAACAAATTTACACCAGGGTATCATGCATGGCTCTGCTCAGTTTGAGAGGTGGGCACCATTAAGTAATTATAAAAGATACAAAAACTTTTAAGTGTGTCTACTTAAAAGTATAAATAGACAGGCAAATTATGATTTGTCACTGCTTGCTTAGTACTGTTCCTATGTCATTGTGTCCCTACATTTCCGTGTTATAGGCCAAAAACAGTAGATAATTCATTTTATTGTTATTATTTTTTTTTTTTGCTTTTTTTCTATATGAGAATGAAACTTTAGGGATTGATCAAGCCAAATTACAAGGCATTTTAATTAGGTAGTTTCAGTTTTGGCAATAAATCAGGTCTTTAATAGTTAAAGTCTTAGGGATCTTTGCAAGATTTTGGTATGTTTCAAACTGCACTAATTTCTAGTAGCAGTTTATTATTGTTTAACAAATTGCTTAGACAGTACAGGTCATTTTGGATTTGTATTTTGGAGCATTGAGGGCTTTACTCAAACATGACCATGCTAACTACATAGTTAAGGTAGGTCATTAAGGCATTTATTAATGTAAACTGACTAAGGAGCAGGGGCAAGGATAGAGTCATTAAGGCGTTTATTAATGTAAACTGACTAAGGAGGAGGGGCAAGGATAGAGTCATTAAGGCGTTTATTAATGTAACCTGACTAAGGAACAGGGGCAAGGATAGAGTCATTAAGGCGTTTATAAATGTAAACTGACTAAGGAGCAGGGGCAAGGATAGAGTCATTAAGGCGTTTATTAATGTAAACTGACTAAGGAGCAGGGGCAAGGATAAAGTCATTAAGGCGTTTATTAATGTAACCTGACTAAGGAGCAGGGGCAAGGATAGAGTCATTAAGGCGTTTATTAATGTAAACTGACTAAGAAGCAGGGGCAAGGATAGAGTCATTAAGACGTTTATTAATGTGAACTGACTAAGGAGCAGGGGCAAGGATAGAGTCATTAAGGCGTTTATTAATGTAAACTGACTAAGGAGCAGGGGCAAGGATAGAGTCATTAAGGCGTTTATTAATGTAAACTGACTAAGGAGCAGGGGCAAGGATAGAGTCATTAAGGCATTTATTAATGTAAACTGACTAAGGCGCAGGGGCAAGGATAGAGTCATTAAAGTGTTTATTAATGTAAACTGACTAAGGAGCAGGGGCAAGGATAGAGTCATTAAGGCGTTTATTAATGTAAACTGACTAAGGAGCAGGGGCAAGGATAGAGTCATTAATATTAATGTAACCTGACTAAGGAGCAGGGGCAAGGATAGAGTCATTAAGGCGTTTATTAATGTAAACTGACTAAGGAGCAGGGGCAAGGATAGAGTCATTAAGACGTTTATTAATGTAAACTGACTAAGGAGCAGGGGCAAGGATAGAGTCATTAAGGCGTTTATTAATGTAAACTGACTAAGGAGCAGGGGCAAGGATAGAGTCATTAAAGTTTATTAATGTAAACTGACTAAGGAGCAGGGGCAAGGATAGAGTCATTAAGGCATTTATTAATGTAAACTGACTAAGGCAGGGGCAAGGATAGAGTCATTAAAGTGTTTATTAATGTAAACTGACTAAGGAGCAGGGGCAAGGATAGAGTCATTAAGGCGTTTATTAATGTAAACTGACTAAGGAGCAGGGCAAGGATAGAGTCATTCATTAATGTAACCTGACTAAGGAGCAGGGGCAAGGATAGAGTCATTTTATTAATGTAAACTGACTAAGGAGCAGGGGCAAGGATAGAGTCATTAAGACGTTTATTAATGTAAACTGACTAAGGAGCAGGGGCAAGGATAAAGTCATTAAGGCATTTATTAATGTAAACTGACTAAGGAGCAGATAGAGTCATTAAGGCGTTTATTAATGTAAACTGACTAAGGAGCAGGGGCAAGGATAGAGTCATTAAGGCATTTATTAATGTAAACTGACTAAGGAGCAGGGGCAAGGATAGAGTCATTAAGACGTTTATTAATGTAAACTGACTAAGGAGCAGGGGCAAGGATAGAGTCATTATTAATGTAAACTGACTAAGGAGCAGGGGCAAGGATAGAGTCATTAATTAATGTAACCAGACTAAGGAGCAGGGGCAAGGATAGAGTCATTAAGGCATTTATTAATGTAAACTGACTAAGGAGCAGGAGCAAGGATAGAGTCATTAAGACATTTATTAATGTAAACTGACTAAGGAGCAGGGGCAAGGATAGAGTCATTATTAATGTAAACTGACTAAGGAGCAGGGGCAAGGATAGAGTCATTAAGGCGTTTATTAATGTAACCTGACTAAGGAGCAGGGGCAAGGATAGAGTCATTAAGGCGTTTATTAATGTGAACTGACTAAGGAGCAGGGGCAAAGATAGAAACCCAATGGATGCCTTTGAGTAGTGGAGAGTCAGGTGTGATGGAGGACCCACTCATGACTTTGACGAGTCTGTTTGTGAGAAAGTGTTGAAATAAAGTGGAGGATTCTAGGCTAGAGCCTATATGTACCATGTGGTTCATTAAAAGGGAGCAGTCAACTAGGTCAAAAGCTTTTGTTGAAATATTTCAAAAGAGATCCAGTTAGGTAAGGAGGCGAGAGAGCGAGTAATGTCAGAGCTCAATTTATCAGCCAGTCAGTTGGTTACATCTTCAGCCTCAGTGCAGGTAACATCATTCACGATCAGTTCATTGCATTGTTGCATTGTGCTTTTGAGATTACGAACATAACTAAAAAAGTCCTTGTGATTTGTCTTTGGCTAGGGTAGCTATTTTAGCCTCAAACTTGTTTTGGTGGATTGTAGCCAAATTTGTTTTCCTCGTATTGTTAAACATGTTGACAGTCTGATTCTACCATGTGGGTTTGTTTCTGGGTTTGCCCTGTGCTTTTACCTACAGGGTACACCTGGATCTATGCAGCTGTTTACATGCTGGTATAGTGTGATGGTAAATTTAAAACTTGCCAGTGTATCACTTAAGTGAAGACAGTTTGTCGTTTAGAAATTTCTAACGGTACCTTGGGTTTTAATTTTATTTTGAAGACGATGACTTTATGGTCAGATCTAACAAGTAATGAAAATGCACAAGGTATGGTTTAAGATGCCCCTGTATCAGTGAGAACAAGATCCAAGATGCTAATATTTTAAGGAAAACAGGATGTACTGATAAATGTATTTTTAAATCTATAATAGACCCTTTAAAGGTCCTATATTTTAAAATATATGTGTTACAAATGTCACATTTTTCAATGAATGTATCGCTATATTTATGATATCATCTTCTTAATAAATTTGTGTTTCTTAAAGAGGCACAAAGAAGAGTGAGACAATTATATTAACACATCAAGCAACCTCTTTCTATATGCCTACAAGTGAGTATTAAAATACTTTATCCAGCCCCAATAATTTATTAGATCCAGATGAAAGGCTAATGTAATGATCATTTGTATAGGCTGTGTCATAAAACATATGTTGGCCAATAAAATAAATTACATCATTTGTGTGTTGCAGAGTTTCAGTGAAATGTAAGTACACTTCGGAGTTAAGGTGCTTTTCAAAGGGAGAACAGTGCACCTTTATGGGATGCCCGCTATCTTCTTTATAAAACATTTTACTTACTGTGGCAGTAGCCATCTTATAGCATACCGGCCAGATAAAAACTGCAGCTGTCTTTATCCAAATTCTAAGGGATAAATAAGGGAAATAAGAAAAAAAAAGGTTATACAAGCTAATAACATGTCAAAAAATATTCACAATAATATGACACAAGGTGAAATTATGACTCACATTCTCTGTAAAGTGAAGAAAGGCAAAAGCAAATGGCTTAATAAAAGACAAAGTTTCAAAAGAGAGCAAGACAGTTTAAAGAAGAAATCATCATTCACTGTCCATGCTATCCTCTCACATATCACTGGTGTGCATTTACAAGTCAAACACTAAAGTCTGATCTTTTTGAAATCTTCCTTGACCATTAACATTTAAACAAAGCATGCACCATAACAAAACTAAATAAAAAATAAGTGCAGTTTTAAAAACATCATTCTATTTCAAATAGTATATTTAGGAACTGCTGAGGCAAAATCCTACTTTTCTGAAATAGTCTGCACTTGTGATTATGATAAGACATGCACAGGGCTCTATCCAAGACTCACACTGGCACATTTCTTTTTATATGCAAATAAACTCTGAACATGCCACTGCATTAGAACTCTTTTGCAGCACTACTGAAGCTTAAGATATCACTTATCATGCTGATAGCAGGAATTTCTTATGATAGGTTGCTAAGCAATGCAAACTGCCAACTTAAGATGAATATTAAGATGAACTGAACAGATTGTGTAGTCACAGGATGTAGATGTTTGATTAACAACTGAAAAAATATCAGCTTAACATCAGAACTAAAGCTTATGACAGCCTATAGTAGGGTATTTTCTTTTGTGAAATCTATGTCATACATAAAACAAGATGAGATGTGTTGAATTTCTGTTCTGTACCGTTGCATTTTAGGGTTCCTTGCCAAAGACGTACACAAACCCACTTAAAGTGTGACATTTAGAACTTGAGAGTGAAGGGGTTGTCACTATAAAGTAACATATAGCTGAATCCCACTATAAGGTAACATAGTTTACCATCAAAGCAGAAAAAATACTGATGCAGACTACTGTACTGCTTTCCTGCTTACTAATATAAATATCTTTATTGTGCTAATATGAGCAAGTCAAATACTGTTGCATTCAACTAAAGTACAGGAAAGTAAAGATAACTGAAGATTTATTAAAGAATATGGCTATTTTAGGGTAGCCTACAATTCTACATGACTATTATACTGATGAAATGAAAGAAAGCCCTAGGCAGTAAGAGTTTTTAACTATATTGACCATATTTTAAGGAAAGGATTGCTTTATTAAATGTACCACAGATAGATTGAGTAGTTTTGGTTAGTGGTGGTCGCATTGCATTTGTTTTTTACCTGCTCTAACTCTCCTGACCGTCCTTTTAAGGACGCAGGAGAAAATACTTTTACTTTGTGTTTATTGATTGAGATATTAACATCTCTGGGAGAGGGGGGGCATGTGTAATAGGAGCAGTAGCAGCAGCAGGAGTACAAATAGTCTGCCTTATGAGCAAACACAAGAGAACAAACACGTCCTGCATCTATGACAAAAAATGTAAATATGTGTTATAGAGGTTCGGCATGTTGGACAGTAGGGGTCAGATTAACACATCTGTTTTACTGAATGCAAGTAAATGCTTATTTTAAAATCAACTAAATCTAATTTTAATTAATAAAGGAAAGATATACTGATTGTTGTAGTGTACTGTTTTAATAAGTTATTTGTACTATTAGAACGCTAGCATCAAAATGAATCAGATGGATGAATTTTGCCTCTTACAAAGGGATATTTAAATAAATGTATTGTGTTTGATGTATGGTGTAGGTACTGTGAGTTTTAATAAAAGTAATGAGTATTGTCTTAATTGCATGGAAAGGGAAATGTTAAGAGAAAAGTAATTTTCCCAAATATTACAATTAAAAAAAGAAAACTCAGCAATTCAGGCAGTATCTACTTATAGTTCTAAATTAACCCAAGCACATAAAAATATATTGATTGGGATGGACCTTTAAATTGTACTTAATCTACTCAAATTGCATACGATTAAGAAATACTCCTAGCAGGGTTCAATTTGATGTACACCCCAGAAATGATAGCCTATACAGCAAAAGTGGATGCAAGTTTTCAAGTAGATGAAATGTATGATACTGGGCTAACTTCAGACTTACTACAACAAGAATTTGTTTTAAGTCAGGATAATACTGTATAATTTATTTTTTTTTTGGTTTGTGATTAATGGCACTGTTAAATAATCTATTGATATCTCTACACTAGCAAAAAATGGTGCAGTATTGCACAACAAGCATTTATAGAGTGGGATTGAAGAGTTACTAGTAAAAGAAGAAATCATTCAATATAATAATCTAGTCATCAAGGAGCACTAGGGAAATAAAGTAGATGACTAATTCTGGTAACTTTACTCCATGTTCTCTAGATCTCAGTAAATCTAAAAAACAGAAGTGAATTTTGATATTAGTGATTCACTGCTAAGTTTGAGAAGTATTATTCCTAGAGTACAAAGAGTTAGTGACAGTATCTTCTTGAGGAGATGCAAGATGTGTGACATAAGGGATGGCATTAGGAGAATGTGTAATGGTGGACTGACATGCAATGTTTTTATCATAGCAGATGGCTGCAGTGATGTTACATGGACAAATGATGATTCTACGAGGTTATAGGAGAGATGATGGATTCTGGTAAAGCTCATGACTTTATATTAGCCTTTAGTGATATCATTCCAGCTCCCCATTTTCAAGGATCTACAAGTTTGCAGTCAAGATCCTTTACAAATTTTATAAGTGGCAAATCTTTAAGAAATTCAAAGAATTTTTGATAAGCCTACTTATTATGATAAGGATAAGTTATACTTGAGTCACTTGGAAAAAGTTATTGGAGCCCATCTAACTAAATTGATTAAGGCTTTTTATGGTTGATTCAGTTTAAATAGTATTAAATTGAGATGTTTATTGATAAATGCCCTTAATTTAAATAATAAACTTGCCAAATTTGAGGCCAGTATGCAAATGATTTGACTGATGCACTGTTTATTACTGAAATTTGGTTTAGTGCTAATAACTAATAACCATCTTGGAGATACAGGACATCATATTTTTTAGATCTAATCAGATAGGCAAGGATGCATTCCTACATTTAAAAAAAGGTCTTCACATTGATTTTTCCAATAAGACTAGTGAATTTACAACAATAAAAATGTTGCTAAGGGTTGCAGCTGTGATATAGCTCTTTTTATCACCAATCAAATATTAGAAATGAAGCTGTTAAGTTCTTTCAATATATCAGTAAAAGTTTTGAGAATAAATTTGACATTATAGCAGGGGATACAAATGCTCCTAATATAGATTGGATAGCACACACTGCATCAAGTACACTAATAAACTACTAAATAAGTTTACATGAAGTAATAATGTCTTAGATGTTGTATGGATAAATCAAAGATTGAAGTTAAAGGCTTGCAGTGCTGGACAACAGCTAGTGAGATCTGATCCCTTGTCTTTCAGGTTGTGATATCTAGTTTTATATCCACTAAACAAAGAGGGTCTGTAAGGAAAGTTTATCAGATTTTGAATCAATAAATGCTGATATTTATAGAATTGGAATACTAGTTTTGAAAATCAGACTGTTCAGAAAAGATGGGAACTTTTTTATATTTATGTTAATGATTTAATAGAATTTTATGTTCCTATAGAGTTAAAAATCAATGAATGGGTCATGTTGTCAACCATGGCAGAATATTAAGCTAAGATGAAAAGTAAGAATAGGATGTGGAGGTATTATAAAGCACACCCATCAGTTATCAACAAAATAAAATATAGTTTTAGAAAAGTATATTTAAAGCTAATAAATGAAATATCAAATTACAAATTAAAGTTAGATACTAAATTGACAATGATAAGAGTTTATTCAAACGTGGGTAACTATGGGCTTGATGATAATCTAGAATATTGTTAAAAGATTAAAGCAAATAAGCATTTAATCAACAAACTGAAGAAAATGTAACAAATAAATGCTTAAAGTAAATGGATTCCACCAAGAAGAATCACATAGGTGAAAATAAAATCGACCCTTTATTGCACAACGATTTAGCGCTTTCATCCACTGGAATGTGGACTTCATCAGAATACATATTGTGCTTAATTAATCATTTAAATACCCTTCATTTTGGTGCCAATAACACTGTTAATAAAATCCTTACTCCATTTGAAGTGACCCTACCCATATTTCATGTAAACAGTACTATAATAAAATAAAAAACAAATAAAATCACATATAAAACAGAGTAGAAATGGCACTGACTAAACAAATTAAATGTACATATAATAACAATAATGTACTACTAAACGTCCTAACCAAATACATAAGAGACACAATAAAAAAGCCATGTTCATATAAGTAATATACAATGTAACATATAAGGCTGTCTCATAATATGTTTTTTAGAGCAAACACTACAAAAACCAACATAAATACTTATACCTGTACGTGTAGGATAGGTTTGATCGAAATGTGGTCATTTAGACCGGGTAAGTTAGAGGAATCAGTTAATAATTGCCACTTGACCTCCCTATGTCCCAATATTGCCTTGAAATTACCCCCTCGGGGGCCTAGCCTAACTTGTTCTAATATAGCAAACTTGAAAAAATGGCTATCCCCACTTTTTTCAACATGTCTATATAGGGCATTATTACTGTCCTTCATTCTTATGTTAAATAAATGGTCATAGATTCTTTTTTTAAGAGACCTCTCAGTTTTCCCTATATAGTAACTGGGACATACCATACACTTTGCCATGTATATTACAAACTTAGAGTTACAATTCCCTTGCCTGAATGTGATTTTAGTTCTGTTGACATTCTCTAAAATAACACCTACGTCTTCTAAGATAGCATGACATTGTCTACAATTACCACATCTCCTTGTATGTTTAGTTTGCTCACAAACTCCCCTACTGATATTACCCTGCTCCAAATTTCTCTTGATATTACAGCCATTTTATAGACAAATGAAGGTGATTCACCTACTGATTTCCTAATTTCATTATCTGCCATAAGAATGTTCCAATTACTGGTTAATATCTGCTTTACTTGATTCACATAGGGGTGTATTCCAGTATACACGCTCTTTGCTAATTTAAATCAGTATTGTTAGAACGTATAGATGTATTCTTAAATAATTATTTTCCTAAAATTGGTGGGTATTTTTTACCCCATTCATTTATGACGTACTTCTTTACATCATCCAACATTTACCTCGGATATCCCCTTTCTCTAAACAGGGAACTAATATATTCGATTTCATCTACCATGTCTAAATCCAAAGATGTCATTCTGGCTGCCCTTATACACTGCCCTTTAAAGATGTTTCTCATTAGTTTCCTCAGATGGTTACTAGAATATTCTCTACTTCGTCCATCAAAGGCATACGTTTTCATCATTCTTCTTAATTAACAACTTCATGTAATCAAAACTGAATTGATTAAATAACTGATTAAATTAATCTGTGTTTTCCCAATCCAGATTTTTGGATGATATTTTTATCCTATGGGATGGCTCCCGGGAAAGTACAAACCAGTTTATGGAGTACTTAAATGGTACTAGTATCTATTTAAAATTTACTTACACATGCAACACAGGGGGTATAGCTTACCTGGACACATATATATCAAATGAATCTAATGGATTCAAATCCCGTATACACAGGAAGAACACATTTTCCAACAGCTATCTTGAATATTCTACTAACCATCTGAGGAAACTAATGAGAAACATCTTTAAAGGGCAGTGTATAAGGGCAGCCAGAATGACATCTTTGGATTTAGACATGGTATATGAAATCGAATATATTAGTTCCCTATTTAGAGAAAGGGGATATCCGAGGTATATGCTGGATGATGTAAAGAAGTATGTCATAAACAAATGGGATAAAAAATACCCGCCAATTTTAGGAAAATAATTAGTTAAAAATACATCTATACGTTCTAACGATACTGATTTAAATGATCAAAGAGCATGAGTACTGGACTACACCCCTATGTGAATCAAGTAAAGCAGATTATTAACCAGTAATTGGAAAATAGTAGGTGAATCACCTTCATTTGTCTACAAAATGGGCTGTAATATCAAGAGAAATTTGAAGCAGGGTAATATCAGTAGGGGAGTTTATGAACAAATTAAACATACAAGGAGATGTGGTAATTGTAGACAATGTCATGCTATCTTAGAAGAAGTAGGTGTTAGAGAATGTCAACAGAACTAAAATCACATTCAGGCAAGGGAATTGTAACTCTAAGTTTGTAATATACATGGCAAAGTGCACGGTATGTCCCAGTTACTATATAGGGAAAACTGAGAGGTCTTTTAAAAAAAGAATCTATGACCATTTATATAACATAAGAATGAAGGACGGTAATAATGCCCTATAGAGACATGTTGAAAAAAGTGGGGATAGCCATTTTTTCAAGTTTCCTATATTAGAACAAGTTAGGCTAGGCCCACGAGGGGGTAATTGTTAAAAAGATTAGTTAAATTGTATTACAGAGACAAGATAACTGGTGAAATGGCTTGAAGATAGTTTGTTTACTAATGATCAACCCTGTAATCTATTAAACGCTTGTCTTGGTGGCTGAGAGTTGCCTCCAGTTGCAAGACGAATGCATAAAACAAGCTTTATTAAGTATTAAACCAAACTCAGCCACAAGACCTGATGGTCTGAATGAATATTTCCTGAAAGGGATTGTTGAAAACCTGACTCCCTGATGATTTTATCTGTTTTACAGAACCTTTAGTGAGGCATATGTGCTTAATTTATGGAAAGATGCAATTGTGATACCAATTCAAAAAGGCAAGGCAAGTTTTATGGTCAATAATTAAAGGCCAATAAATCTTACATGTATTTTGTGCAAATGCTTTGAACAGGCATCATGTCTGTCATTTATGCAAATATTAGACTCTAGCACTGATAATCAATATGGATTTCTCACATGTAGATGTAGCACATCTAATTTGAGTACATTTTAATATGTTGTATGTTCCTTAGATGATGGCCTAGGATGGGATGCAGTATATTTTGATTTTGCTAAGGATTTTGATGCTGCTTCTGATATGGTAGTTATTGATAATCTAATGTAAATTGATGCATATGTATCTAGATTGGTAGCAACTGGTAGCAAATTGGCTGTCAAACAAAAAATAGAGTGAGAATTAAAAATTGCTATTCAGGTTATAAATTTATCATTAAAGGTGTACCACAAAGATAGATTTTAGGACTTTACTTTTTGCAATGGTAACGTCAGAAATGTCCAATTTCAGACATGGTATGGCTGAGTAAATTTGACAATGATATAACAATTAGGAGGCCAGTTAATAACATGCATCATTATCAATTGCAAAAATATTTAGATAAAATATATGAGTAGGAATTATCAAGTTATGAATTTTAACACCAATAAATGTACAGTTTTGCACTCGGGACTGGAAGTAATTGTTACCCTTATCCTTGGATAATCTGGTTTGCACATCTTCATATGTGGTAAAATATATGAGTCTTATGGTGGACTCTGCTTTGAAATTTGGTCTCATCAAGAACATGCTTCAATGTTTCTATAGCAGAGACAGACAGGTGCTGATTAAGATATATATAAGCAGAATATGACCTATTATTGAATACAGTGGGTCCTTTTGTCTATTGAGCATCTCTCAGTTGAAGATGGTAGAACGTATTCAGAAAACATTTATGAGACAGGTAGCCGATTGCAAATGTTTGTCATATGAGAGCCTTAAGCATAAATCCTTCTATGGCAATTTGATCTTGATCTACAAATGTTTGAAGAACTGTAATATGGCATGTATTTTGGACATATACTTTACTGATCATGTTATTAATACCAGAAATAATTCACTGGTTAGATTATTATTTGTAAGCTCAAAGTTAAAAAGGTTCCTTTTTTCATTCAAGAGCTAGCAGGATATGGAATTCTTTACCTAAGCATATTAGGTCTGCAAAAGTACTTACATCAATTAAGGTACTACTAGACTTTAGGTTTCAACAATGCATTACACAAAAGGTACAGTAATAAGGAAACGTCTTAAATGGCCTGTTTAAGCCCTGAGTTTGTTAACTATTTCATTGACTAGATCTGCCAGTGTATATGAATATACAAGAAAGATATTGTTAAGATTTCCTAGAGAAATGAACTAAACACAGTGGAAACAAAAATGGTACTCATTTTACAAGAAAACTGAATCACAATGTGTACGTTTGTACTTTATTTGTGTATGCAAGAGCCTAAAAGAATGGAGCAGAAGAAAAGGGCCCTTCATCCTAATGTGTACATTGCATAAGGCACACCACCACCTGACTAAGCAGGATAAGGGCAGGGCAGCCTAATACTCTGTGGAATTCAGACTGTGGTCTCTACTTTCACACACTACAGGTACACATGTGGCAGATAATGTGATTCCATAGCAGTTAATGAGTCAGATTATCAATGTAAGGAACATTCTAACATTTTCTAAGTTTGTCCAGCACTGTCCAATGAAAAACAGCAGGAAGGGACAAATCATATACAGTATACAAAGTAGGCTAGGCCACAGACATAGATGGTTATCTTTTGCTATGCAGTACAGTGATATGGTACACCCATCAACTCTAAGCCGAGGACAAAAATAAAAGTCCTGAGTTAAGGACAAAAACAAAAATTCCTCTAACTCTTGGAAATGAAGACCAAAAAAGAAAGCACAGCCACTCACTACAATAAAAAAACTGGTAACTTCAGTGTTTGTACAGCCATGAATATAATATAGTATGATTTCATTTTTTTGAATGCCTGTACTGTGCTACCTCCCCACTAGCATCTGCAAATTGTACTTCCTAACACTTAGCTCCCAGGGTAGTCGTGCTTGTTGTTCATCCCAGCTCTACCCTGTTAGGCAGGATTAAGGTGAAGGGGTATCAAGCACATCACTTTGACCCCAATAATGGACCACTAGACTGGGGATAGCAAAATATATTAGTTACAGGGGGAGTCTGCACATGGTCACGCCACATGGTCACGCTCAGGTGTGTGTGTGTGTGCTTGCATGTGTTGCCAGTGTGTGTGCACATTTCCCTGTATTTTATAAATATGATAGTATCTAAATTGTGACATACACATACACAAGTCATATCTGAAAGCAAAAAAAAAAAAGACACAGAACAGGTGATTGCTTTGATCTGGGGAATGTGACATGACAATTAATGTTGCTGAAACGATGTCCAGTGGCAGTGAATCGTAGAATAGATGTATGGCAATGGGCAATGTTGGAGAAGAACTGTCTAAAATGAAAAAAAAACACAAAAATAAAATCAAAAATCTGTGTACACTGTGCATCATTAGCCATCTAGCAAGATGATGTCTCTGGCTCTTCTTCTGAATGATTAATAAATTAGGGAACACACTATACCCCTGTAACATTGTATGTCACTTAAAGACATCAAAATCAACTCCCACCCGAAAAGATGGCTCATCATTTGAAACTTGCTAACATGAGGCCCATCATGATTCAGAGCACCACAACAAAGATGCTTGATGTACTATTTGTCACCAGTTTACAAAATTGGATCATATATATATATATATATATATATATATATATATATATATATATATGTATATACATACATACACACACACACACACACACACACACACACACACACACACACACACACACACACACAGACAATGTGTGTGCATGGTTGTATACAATTTTATCATTGTTACCTTCACTTCATGGATTGCAGTCCATCAGAAATACAATTGCCAATGAAAAAGATTGGGCTACGTTCACCACAAATACACTCAAAAATTTCCTGTCTTAATTTAATCCAGTCAAAATGCTGCATAACTGCTTTTTATGCAACAATCATAGAAAAAGGTCACAAAAATCCTACAATTAGAGCTATAATAGTTCCATTGTACTAAATACTGTTTTCATAATCATTGCATAAAAAGTCAAAATGAACCACTCTATCCTCAGCAAGACACACATCGATGCTTTACATGGAGGGCTTTCACACCCCCTTACTCATAAATGCTAACTCCATTGTTGCATAACCAAGACCAAAGGAAATGCACCAC